>NC_142488.1:31645569-31948599 GCF_049115385.1 Moschus berezovskii | reverse complement strand
TAGTGGAAAATATGAACTTACAGATCCATGAAGCTCAGCAAAATACAAGCAGGATAAGAAATATGATTAAATAAATAGACACTTCATCACCAAACTACAGAAGACCTTATGTAAAGAACAAGTTATGAAAGCAGCCAGAGTAAGTTGGAGGATTATACACAAGAAAATAATGATATGAATGGTTTTTGTTCTCATGAGAAACAATGGACTACAGAAAATAATCAGCTAATATATTTTGTTTACTTATTTTTTATTTTATTAATTGGAACATAGTTGTTTGCTGTGTCAGTTTCTATTGTATAGCGAAGTGAATCAACTATATATACATATATCCCCTTTTTTGTATATCCTTCCCATTTAGGTCACCACAGAGCACTGACTAGAGTTCCCTGTGCTACACAGTAGGTTCTAATCAGTTATCTATATTATACATAGTAGCATATATATGTCAATCCCAATCTCCCACTTCATCCTACCCTCTTTTCCCCCATGTTATTCATACATTTGTTCTCTACATCAGTGTCTCTATTTCTGCTTTGCAAATAAGATCATTTATTCCATTCTTCTAGATGCTGCGTATGTGCATTAATATATATTTGTTTTTCTCTTTCTGACTTACTTCACTCTGTATGACAGTCTTTAGGTCCAGCTACATCTCTGCAAATGACACAATTTTATTCCTTTTGATGGCTAGGTAATATTCCGTTGTACATAAGTACCACATCTTCTTTATCTATTCCTCTGTTGCTAGACATTTAGGTTTCTTCCATATCTTGGCTATTGTAAATAGTGCTGCAGTGAATATTTGGGTATATGCATCTTCTTGAATTATGGTTTTCTCTGAGTATATGTCCAGGAGTGGGATTTCTGGATCATATGGTAGTTATATTTTTAGTTTTTCAAGGAACCGCCATACTGTTCTCCATAGTGGCTGTATCAATTTACATTCCCATCAACAGTGTAAGAGGGTTCCCTTTTCTCCACACCCTCTCCAACATTTATTGTTTATAGAATTTTTCATGATGGCCATTCTGACCAATATGAGGTAATATATCATTGTAGTTTTGATTTACATGTTGCATCTTTTCATGTGCTTTTTAACCATTTGTATATTCTTCAGAGAAAAGTTTATTTAGATCTTCTGCTGATCATTCTGTGAGAGCAACAAAATTAACTGTAGGCCAAGAAATCTATCAGTAAAACTCAGGGGGAAAGAAAACTCTAAGGAAAGTCTTCTTGGAGTCAATAAAATTTTTAAAAATTGACCACAAACACTACCTTTGCAAAGGGACTCAATTTCAATGGAATTGAATTGTTTAACATTTTATGCCTCAGGGCATTGTTGAAAATACTAGTGGGGGATGTGTTGGTCAGGGATCTTCAGAGAAACAAAACCATACAGTGTATAAATGTAAAAGAGATTTATTATAAAAAATTAGCTCACACAATTATGCAGGCTGACAAGTCCCCAAAACTGCAAGGTTAAACTGTCAAGTTGGAGAGCTGTGGTGTAGTTCCAGTTCAAGTGCAGCAAGCTTGAGATCAAGGAAGTGCTGATATTTTAGTTCAAGTTCAAAGTTTGGGAAAAGCTGATATCCTAGTTTGGCTACAGTCAGCCAGAAAGAATTCTCTTTAACTTGAGGGAGTTCTATTCAGATCATCAACTGATTGGGTGAGGTCCACTCACATTAAGTAAGGCCACCTACTTTACTCAGTGTATCAATTTAAATGTTAATCTTATAAAAAAATCCTTACAGAAACACCCATAATATTGTTTGACCAAAATATCTGGGTATCCCATGACCTAGTCAAGCTGATACATAAAATTAACTCTTGTAGAACAATCAACTGACAGTTAGTAGAGTCTAACAGTTGAGTGTGATAGGACAAATTAATATAGTGAGCAAGGAAGAGCTAGTCTAAGAAAGCCCTACAAAAAAATGCTGTCATGTTCAGATGCCTTGGACATGTCACACACACACATACAAAAGGTGAAATATGAGCTGATTAATGGCACTCCCAGAGTGGGCACTGAGGCACTGGGCACTGAGCAGGTTTTCACCCCAGTGGCTTTGTAAGGGATGATCAAGCCAGTTACCAGCACCCCTATGATGAGGCAGCCCCTGAGGCTAGCACCAGAAACAGTGATCTTTGTGGGCATGAACACCACATAGCAGGTGGCATATCAGAGTCACACATCTTGGTGGAAAGTTCCTGGGGAAAAACATGCAGCAGCTCATTTCCCAGAAAGGGCACTCCAGTCCTGCTTACCTCTCACTGCAGCATAGAACTGGATCTGGGGTCTTCTACTCCAACAACTGAGGAACAGACCCTGCCTCTGAAAGAGCTGTGAAAACCACAGAGCAAAGAGTAGTCCTCACTCAACATACAGGGAAGGCTCTTGTCACCATAACAGCAAATATATTCCTATCAAGGGGACAGAGGCAAGGACACCCTAAGGAAAGAGCCTGACAAGCATCCATCCCCAAAACAGCCTTTGAACCAAAAGTATGGAACTCAGACACTATACAGGGTCATCCTCATATAAAAGCAGTCCTTCAAGACTAAAGTAAATAACAGTTTTCCCTAAATCCATAGAGTCCACCTACAATGCAGGAGACCCCGGTTCAATTCCTGGGTTGGGAAGATCCCCTGGAGAAGGGATAGGCTACCCATTCTAGTATTATTGGGCTTCCCTGATGGCTCAGCTGGTAAAGAATTTGCCTGCAATGTGGGAGACCTGGGTTCGACCCCTGGGTTGGAAAGATTCCCCTGGAGAAGGGAAAGGCTATTCACTCCGTATGCTGGCCTGGAGAATTCCGTAGACTGTATAGTCCATGGGGTCGCAAAGAGTCAGACACAACTGAACAACTTTCACTTTCATAGGGTCAGAGGAATATGACCAAAGTGTAAAAGTAGAGGAACTACTCATAATTAAAAGAACAGAAAAAATCCTCTGAAAGAACAAGCAATGAAAGAGACCTCTCCATTCTACCAGATCTTGAATTCCAAAAGGAGGTATTGAGAATGTGAAGGAAACACAAGTATCAAGAGAAATGCAGATCATTGTAAAAAGGAACTAGAATCTATAAAGAGAATCCAATCAAAATTAGACGACTCATTTGCCAGGATGAAAACTGAGCAAAGGCAATAAACAGCAAACTAAATAATGCAGAAGAATGAATAAGTAATCTGGAAGATAGAATCACAGAAACCACCCAATCAGAATAGCAGACAGACAAATGAAAAAAGAAAAAATATGAAGGCAATATATGAGACCCATGGAATACTATGTAAGTGTGTGTTAGTCACTCAGTTGTGTCTGACTCTTTGCAACTCCATGGAATATAGCCCATCAGACTCCTCTGTCCATGGTATTTTCCAGGCAAGCATACTGGAGTGGGTTGCCATTCCCTTTTTGGGGATCTTCCCTGACCCAAGGATAATGAACACAGGTCTCCTGCATTGTAGGCAGATTCTTTACCATTATCAAGAATACCAATCTACACATAATAGAGATTCCAGAAGGAGAAGATAGAGAAAAGGGGATTGAAAATAAATTTGAAGAAATTATGACTGAAAACTTCCCAAACCTAAAGAAGGAAATAAATATCCAGGTACAGGGAGCATAAAGGGTCCCAAACAGGATGAACTCAAACGGACCTACACAGAGACATAGCATAATTAAAATGTCAAAAGTTAAAGACAAAGAGACAATTCTAAAGGCAGCAAGAGAAAAACAGAGTAAGTTACAAGGGAATCTCCATCATCTCAGAAGGGAGGTCAGAAGGGAGTGGTAAGATATATTCAAAGTCATTAAAGGAAAAAAAAACTGCAACCTAGGACACTCTATCTAGCAAGATGATAATTTAGAATAGGAGAAATAAAGAATTTCTCAGACAAGCAAAAACTAAAAAAATACAGCAAAACTAAATGTATCCTAAAGAAATAGTGAAAGGTATTTTCTAAATAGAAAAGAAGCAAGAATCTACAGGAAAGGGAAAAATCACAATACGAAAGGATCGAAGATCACTTAATAAGCCAGTATATGCACAATCCAAAAAAATTCTGTGAAAGCAGTTACAACTGCAATGAACAGTGAAAGGGTAAACCTGAAGGTATAAAGTAGGACATCAAATTACATAATGTGGGGAGGGCAGTAAGAAAATGTACATTTTTTAGAATGCATTTGACCTCATATGACTGTCAGTTGATAGCATGGAGATATAGTTATGGGTTAATATACTTGAAAACCAAAGTAACCACAAATCAAAAACCTACAATAAATTCACAAAATTAAAATGAAAGTAAGTCAAACACAAAATAAAACCATCAGACAACAAAAGGAAAAACAAAAAAGGAGAAGAAAGTTACAAAGAAGTAGAAAATCAACGGAAAAACCAGGTTTGAAATGGCAACAAACACATACTTACCAATAATTACTTTAAATGTCACTGGACTACAAGCTCCAATCAGAAAACATGGAGTAGCAGATTGGATAATGAAACAAAAACCAAATTATGCTGCCTGAATAATACCCACTTTAAGATGAAGGACTGACAGACTGAAAGTAAGGGAACAGATAAAGGTATATCTCGCTAATAGAAATGACAAAAAGCAGGAAAAGCTTACAAAATATCAAACAAAAATGGACTTTAAAACAAAGGCCACAAAGAAAGACAAAAAAGAACACTATAAAATGATAAATGGATCAATACAAGAGATGGATATCACACTCATTAACATATATGCTCCCAGTAAAGTAGCACCTTATACATAAAGTAGATATTAACAGACATGGAGGAGAAACTGATGGGAATACCATGATAGTAGAAGACTTAAACCCTTCATTGAAATCAATGGACAGATCTTCCAGACAGAAAATCAATAAGGCAACAGTGATCCCAAATGACAAAACAGAAAAGTTAGACTTAATTGATATATCTACATCCAAAAACAAATAAACAAAAAGATACATATTTTTCAAGTGCACATGGAACATTAACAGAACACAAAACAACCCTCAACAAATTTAAAAGGATAGACATTATTTCAAGCATCTTTTTCTGACCATAAAAGCATGAAACTTGTAGTCAACCACAATAAGAAAAGCAAGGTGGAAAAAAGCGATTACTTGGGGTTTAAACAACATGATACTTAAAGACCAGAGAGTCAGTGATGAAATCAAAGAGGAAAAAAAAAAATCTGGAGACAAATGACAATGAAAACACAACCATAGGAAATCTATGGGATGTAGCAAAAACAGTCGTAAGAATGAAGTCCATGGCAATGTAAACCTTCATCAAAAACAAGATAAATCCCAAACAAACAACCTTACCTATCACCTAAAAGAATTAGAAAAAGAATAACAAATAAAACCTAAAGTCAGTAGAAGAAAGGAAATAATAATGATCAGAGAGGAAATAAATAGAGATTTTTTAAAATTTGAAAAAAAAAAACAATAAAACTGAAAGTAGGGGTTTTGAAAGGATAAACAGAATAGACAAATCCCTGATCAGGCTCACTAAGAATAAAAGAGAAAGGATGCAAGTGAACAAGATAAAAAATGAAAGAGGAGAAATAACAACTGATATGACAGAAATAAAAAAAAAATCATAACATATTATGAACAGTTCTATGGCAACAAAATGGAAAATGTAAAAGAAGTACACAAGTTTCTAGAAACCTATAACCTGCAAAACTGAATCAAGAATAAACAGATAATTTGAACAGAGTGAACACCAGAACTGAAACAGAATCTGTAACAATAAAAATAAATCTCCCTGAAAACAAAAGTCCAGTACTCAATAGCTTCACTGGGGAATTTAACTAAACATTCAAAGAACTTATACCTGTCCTTTTCAAACTTCTCCAAAAGTCTGAAATGAACACTCCCAAAGTCATTCTATGAAGTCACCATTACCCTAATAACAAAACCAGACAAAGACCCTACCAAAAAAGAAACTTACAGAATCCAACAACAAATAAAAATGATCATACACTATGATCAAGTTGGATTCATCCCAAGGTCAAAAGGATTGTTCAGGATATGCAAATAAATCAATGTGATACAACACATCAACAAAAGAAAATTAAAAAATGACATGATGGGTTACTCTCTAGTTGTGGTGCAATGTTTTTTCATCGTGGTGGCTTCTCTTGTTGTGGAGCACAGGCTTCAGGGTGTGCAGTCTTCAGTAGTTGTAGTACATGGGCTCAGTAGATGTGGCTCCCAAGCTTTAGAGCACAGGCTCAGTAGTTATGGCACATGGGCTCTGTTACTCCATGACATGCGGGATCTTCCTGGACCAATGATCAAATCCATGTCTCCAGCATCGTCAGGTGGATTCTTTACCACTGAGTCACCAGGAAAGCCTCCTATGCTCTTAAACTGGAAGAATTAATATAGTTAAAATGGCCATGCTACCTAAAGCAATATACAGATTTATTGCAATCCCTATTAAATTACTCATGACAAATTTTCCACAAAAATAGAACAAATCATCCTAAAATTTATGTGGAACCACAAAATACCCAGAATTGCCAAAGCAATACTGAGGAAAAAGAACAAAGTTGGAGGTGTAATCCTTCCAGACTTCTGGCAATACTATAAAGCTACAGTAATCAAAATAGAGTGATATTGGCACAAAAACCGATATGTGGATCAATGGAATGTAATAGAGAGACAATAAATAAACCCACACACCTACAGTAAATTAATCTTTAACAAAGGAGGCAAGAATACACTCCGGATAAAAAGAGTCTCTTCACCAAGTGGTTTTGGGAAAACTGGCAACTGTATGCAAATCAATGAAGTTAGAATACTCTCTAACACCATACATAAAAATAAATTCAAAATGGCTTAAGGACCTAAATATACATGATACCATAATACTCTTACAAGAGAACATAGGCAAAACATTCTTTGACATCAATCATAGTAATGTTTTCTTTGGTCAGTCTCTAAAGGCAAAATAAATAGTAAGAAAAATAAACAAATAGGAACTAATCAAACTTATAAACTTTTGCAAAGCAAAGGAAACCATAAGCAAAACAAAAAGATAGTCTACAGACTGGGAAAAAAATATGTGCAAAGGATGCAACCAACAATGGTATAATTTCCAGAATTCACAAAAAATACAACTCAATATCAAAAAACCCCAAACAGCACCATCAAAAAATGGGCATAAGACCTACATAGATATTTCTCCAAAGAAGACATGCAGATGGCCAGCAGGGACATGAAAAGATGCTCAGCACTGCTACTTACTAGAAAAATGCAAAACTTTAATGAGGTATCACATCACACTGGTCAGAATGGTTATCATCAAAAAGTCTACAAATAACAAATGCTGGAGAGGGTGTGGAGAAAAGGGAACCCCCCTCCTACACTGTTGGTGGGGATGTCAATTGGTGAAACCATTGTGGACAGCAGTATGGAGGTTTCTTAAAAGCTAAAAATAGAGTTAACACATGATCCAACAATCCCACTCTTGAGCGTAAATCCAGAAAAGACAAATGATACATGCATCTCATTGTTTACAGCAGCACTGTTTCCAATACCCAAAACATGGAAGCAACCTAAGCGTCTATCAACAGATGAATGGATAAAGAAGTGTGATACACACACAAATAAACACACACATGGCTTCTATGGTGGCTCAGATGGTAAACAACCGTCTGCAATGCTAGAGATTCGGGCTCTATCCCTGATACTTTTTCATACATATATATATACAGCTCCCCAGGTGACGCTAGTGGTAAAGTACCGCCTGCCTGCCAAAGCAGGAAACATAAGAGACAAGAGATGTGGGTTCGATACTTGGGTCAGGATGATCCCTTGAAGGAGGGCATGGCAACCCACTCCAGTATACTTACCTGGAGAATCCTATGGACAGGGAAGCCTGGAAGGCTATAGTCCACAGGGTCACAAACAGTTGGACATGACTGAAGTGACTTAGTACACACATATATACATATATTTACATATATATATATATATATATATATATATATATATATATGATGGGATATTAATCAGCCATATAAACGAAAGAGATAAATGTCTTTTGCAGTAACATTGATTGACCTAGAGATTATCATACTAAGCGAAGTCAGAAAAATAAATATATGATATCGCTTATATATGTGAAACCTAAAAAAATAATACAAATGAACTTATTTACAAAACTAAAAACAGACTCATATGACATAGAAAACAAACTTATGGTGACCAAAGGGGAAGGGGAGGGGGAGGTAAATTAGGAGAATGGGGTTAACAGATATATAATACTATATATAAAATAAACAACACGTATTTACTATAGAGCACATGGAATTATGTTCAATATCTTGTAATAACCTATAATGGAAAATAATTTAAAAATTCCCAAATCACTTTGCTGTACACTTGAAATTAACACAATATTATAAATCCACTATACTTCAACAAAAAATTAAAAGATGAACTGTGAAAACATTATGATAAGTGAAATAAACCAGTAACAAAAATCACATATATTGTGATTTATTTTATATAAAATATCTAAAATATGAAAATCTACAGAGACAGAAAGTAGATTAGTGGTCATCTAGGTCTGGGAGGGTCAATGAGAGGGAAATGGAGAGTAATGGGGAACTGGCTTCTCTTAGAAGATGATAATGTTCTAAATTGACTGAGGTGCTTTTTAATCACTGAGAACAAATTGAAAATGCAAATTGTGCACTTTAAGTAGGTGAATCAGATGTATATGGCAAAGAAAAAAGAGAAATAAACTTCAAAATTCAATTCTTCCTGGTACAAAAAGGAAAAGAAACTCTAGCCCCTCCCTTTTTTAGATATGTAAATCTTTTTAAAAGCTAAATAAACTCACTAGCTTTAACCCTGAAATGTATTTTTCTCAAAACTTGGCAGCCATGGTTATGAAATTTAATCATTATAGAAGATAGCACACATATCTCCTATTTTCTGTGGGACGATAAGAGCTTAAATTTGCCTGGTGCCTGGCTCCAAGATACTAATCTAGCTCCTATTATAAAGATATTAGTAGTTTATTTTCATTTAAGAGTAATGAATAAACACAAGTGACCACCCTAATAAAAAGGTGAACTTAGAATAAATGTAACAAATGGAAATGTAATGTTCTTTTACTTGAGGAATAGTTATCATTTAGCTAGAGAAAATATATGCAATGGGGTATATCTTCTGGGATACATAAAATAATCCTAGTTTAATGCTTATCCAATAATAAAAGTTTTTTCTTTCGTATACTTTTGTGGAGAAGTTTTTTGCATTGGCAGATTTTATTTTTAATTATATTTCTACAACATATGGTATCTGAATCATCTTAATAAAGATGTTATTTTTAAAATGAAGGCTACAACACCTCATTTATTCTCTTCAATTTATAATATAATTGTCAAGTATTTCCTCTACATACAGTGAGTGCCGCATTAGACACTTATTTTTTTTCCTTTACCCAAAACTGTAATTTAGAAAACTCAACAGAAAAGGAGAAGTCTATTTAATTTTATCTAACCATGAATTTTCTCTTTTTGTTGTTCCTTCCAATGTTCCAAGCTTCCTTTCATTACATAGTCAGGCCCTATATTAATTGTTTCAAGCTGCCATAAAAAATACTGTAGCCTGGATGATATTAACAACAGAAATTTATTTTCTCACAGTTTTGAAGGCTAGGAGTCAGTTTGAGGTTAGGGTGCCAGCATGGCCAGGCTCTTGTGAGAGATCTTTTGGTTTACAAATGGCTGCCACCTTGCTATGTCTTTACACGGCAGAGAGACAGAAGGAGAGAGAGAGATTGACAGTGAGATATTGAGATCGAGAGCAATCTTTTTATAAAGCCACAGTCCTATAAGATTAGAACCCCACCTTTATGACTTCTTTTAACCTTAATTTCCCCCATAATTTTTTTTCACCAAAGTCTTATTGGGGGTTAGATATTAAAAGGGGCTTCCCAAGTGGCGCTAGTAGTAAAGAATCTACCTGCCAATGCAGGAGGATGCAATAGATGAGAGTTCATCCCTGGGTCAGGAAGATCCCCTGGAGCAGGGAATGGCAGACCACTATATTGAACATGCATATTTGGGACAGACAAAATTTAGTCTATAGCAGATTCCAAGGTCCCTGGCCAATCAGCCTGCTTCTATCCAACTATCAGTGTCTTCTTATTTTTTTAATACGTGATGTCCAGGAGTTTTACTTGTCCTTAATGACAAGAAAAGGGAATGGTGTATTTATCACATCTTTCCATTTGAGTTCTACCTTACACTTGAACTAGGAAAATGTCAACATCAGGAGATTGAGAAAGAATGTATTAATAATGTAATACCTACAGCAATCACACACACAAAACTCTATATATGCACTAAAATTTTAAAAATGGATAAATAAAAATAGAATTCTAAAACAATGTTCAGTAAATCTTCAGGAAGGCAGGAGAGAGAAAGCAAACAGAAAATGAAAAATAAAATGGCAAATTTAAACCCTACATGTCAATAATTAGAGCAAATGTAAAAAAATTGAATACATATTTAAAAGACAGAGATTGTCCAAGTGGATTTAAAAAATGACCCAACTGTTTCTTGTCTACAAGTATCTTATTTTATATACATAAAGATATATCAAAGATAGAGGTGGAGTATTACATAATGACAAAAAGATCAATCCAAGAAGATATAGCAATTCTCAATGCATATATAACAAACAGAAGAAGCACCAAATATATGAATTGAAACGAATCGCCAGTTCAGGGTCGATGCATGTTACAGGATGCTTGGGGCTTGCTATAAAAAAAATAATGTTCTAGTCCACTTAGTTTTTTTTTTTTTAATTGGATATGGTTGGATTTGTGTTTTTATTTTTTTAATTAAAAAAGATTTTTAAAAATTAAAAAAAAAACTAACAGAAAAGAAAGGACAAATATACAAATAAAATATTATAATTAGGGACTTCAGTACCCCTGAATCAACAATGGGTTGGTTGACAAAGCAAAATCAACAAAGATATAGAACAAAATGGTACTATCAGCTGAAAAGATATAATTAACATTATAGAGTATTTCACCCTGCAACATTAAAATGCACATTCTTTTCAATCATTCATGAAATACATACTAAAGTAGAAGTTTTTAGTACAAACATAAATAAAATTAATCTAATTGAAATAATACAAAATGTGTTCTCTGGCCACAGTGGAATCAAACTGGATATCAAATACAACAGGAAAAATACCAAATACTTGGAAAATATACAGCATGCTTCTATGAGGAAATCTTTTTTTTAACTGAATAATAATTAACTTGCAATTTATATTATTTTGGACATCCTGATAGCTCAGTTAGTAAAGAATCTGCCTGCAATGCAGGAGACCCCAGTTCAATTCCTGGATCGGGAAGATTCTCTGGAAAGGGATAGGCTACCCACTCCAGTATTCTTGGGCTTCCCTGTGGCTCAGCTGGTAAAGAATCCACCTACAATTCGATCCTTGGGTTGGGAAGATCCCCTGGAGAAGGGAAAGGCTCCCATTCACACTCCAGTAATCTGGCCTGGAGAAGAGTCGCAAAGAGTCAGATATGACTGAGCGATTTTCACTTTCACTTTATATTAAGTTGTAAAACATAGTGATTCAATATTTTTATAGATTATACTTTGTTTAAAGTTATTTTAAAAATTGGATATATTCCCTGTGCTGTATAATAAGTATATCCTTAAAAATTATTTATTTTATGCAAAGTAGTACCTCCTAACCCCTTACTGATATATTGCTCCACACACCCTTTCATTTCCCCGTAGTAACCAGTACTTTGTTCTCTGTATCTAAGAGTCTGTTCTTGTCTTGTGATATTCATTCATTTACTCTACTTTTGAGATTCTACATACAAGTGAAAACATACAATATTTGTCTTTCTCTGTCTGACTTATTTCAGAAAGTATGATACCCTCCAGTTCAGTTCAGTTCAGTCACTCAGTAGTGTCTGACTCTTTGCGACACCATGAACCACAGCACACCAGGCCTCTCTGTCCATCACCAACTCCCAGAGATTCCCAAACTCATGTCCATTGTGTCGGTGATGCCATCTAACCATCTCATCCTCTGTTGTCCCTTCTTGTCCTGCCTTCAATCTTTCCCGACATCAGGGTCTTTTCAAATGAGTCAGGTCTTCACATTAGGTGGCCAAAGTGTTGGAGTTTCAGGTTCAACAACCGTCCTTCCAATGAACACCCAGGACTGATCTCCTTTAGAATGGACTGGTTGGATCTCCTTGCAGTCCAAGGGACTCTCAAGAGACTTCTCCAGCACCACAGTTCAAAAGCATCAATTCTTCGGCAATCAGCTTTCTTTTAAGTTCAACCCTCACATCCATACATGACCACTGGAAAAACCATAGCCTTGACTAGACAGACCTTTGTTGACAAAGTAATGTCTCTGCTTTTCAATATGCTATCTAGGTTGGTCATAACTTTCCTTCCAAGGAGTAAGCATCTTTTAATTTCATGGCTGCAATCACCACCTACAGTGATTTTCAGTTCAGTTCAGTTCAGTCACTCAGTTGTGTCCGACTCTTTGCGACCAGGCCTCCCTGTCCATCACCAACTCCCAGAGTTCACTCAAACTCGTGTCCATTGAGTCGTTGATGCCATCCAGCCATCTCATTCTCTGTCGTCCCCTTCTCCGCCCGCCCCCAATCCTTCCCAGCATCAGAGTCTTTTCCAGTGAGTCGAGTTGACAGTGATTTTGGAGCCCCCCAAAATAGTCAGCCACTGTTGCCACTGTTTCACCATTTATTTGCCATGAAGCGATGGGACCAGATGCCATGATCTTAATTTTCTGAATGTTGAGCTTTTAGCCAAATTTTTCACTCTCCTCTTTCACTTTCCTCAAGAGGCTCTTTAGTTCTTCTTCACTTTCTGCGTAAGGGTGGTGTCATCTGCATATCTGAGGTTATTGATATGTCTCCCAGCAATCTGGATTCCAGCTTGTGCTTCCTCCAGCCCAGCGTTTCTCATGATGTACTCTGCATATAAGTTAAATAAGCAGGGTGACAATATACAGCCTTGATGTACTCCATTTCCTTTTTGGAACCAGTCTGTTGTTCCATGTCCAGTTCTAACTGTTGCTTCCTGACCTGCATACAGGCTTCTCAAGAGGCAGGTCAGGTGGTCTGGTATTCCCATCTCTTTCAGAATGTTCCAAAGTTTATTGTGATCTACACAGTCAAAGGCTTTGGCATAGTCAATGAAGCAGAAAGAGATGTTTTTCTGGAACTCTCTTGCTTTCTCCATGATCCAGCTAATGTGGGCAATTTGATTTCTGGTTCCTGCCTTTTCTAAAACCAGCTTGAACATCTGGAAGTTCACAGTTCACATATAGCTGAAGCCTGGCTTGGAGAATTTTGAGCATGACTTTACTAGAGTGTGAGATGAGTGCAATTGTGTGGTAGTTTGAGCATTCTTTGGCATTCCCTTTCTTTGGGATTGGAAGGAAAACTGATCTTTTCCAGTCCTGTGGCTACTGCTGAGTTTTCCAAATTTGCTGGCAAATTGAGTGAAGCACTTTCACAGCGTCATCTTTTAGGATTTGAAATAGCTCAACTGGAGTTCCATCACCTCCACTAGTTTTGTTCGTAGTGATACTTCCTAAGGCCCACTTGACTTCACATTCCAGGATGTTTGAATCTAGGTGATCATCGTGGTTATCTGGGTTGTGAAAAACTTTTTTGCACAGTTCTTCTGTGTATTCTTGCCACCTCTATTTAATATCTTCTGCTTCTGTTAGGTCCATACCATTTCTGTCCTTTACTGAGCCCATCTTTGTATGAAATGTTCCCTTGGTATCTCTGATTTTCTTGAAGAGATCTCTAGTCTTTCTCTAGTCTTTCCTATTCTATTGTTTTCCTCTATTTCTTTGCATTGATCACTGAGAAAGGCTTTCTTTTCTTTCCTTTCTCTTCTTTGGAACTCTGCATTCAAATGGGTATATCTTTCCTTTTCTCCTTTGCTTTTGGCTTCTTTTCTTTTCACAGCTATTTGAAAGGCCTCCTCAGACAGCCATTTTGCTTTTCTGCATTTTTTTCTTGGGGATATTCTTGATATCTGTCTCATGTACAATGTCACTGACCTCCGTCTATAGTTCATCATGCAATTTGTCTGTCAGAACTAGTCCCTTAAATCTATTTCTCACTTCGACTGTATAACCATAAGGGATTTTATTTAGGTCATACCTGAATGGTCTAGTGGTTTTCCCCACTTTCTTCAATTTTAGTCTGAATTTGGCAATAATGTGTTCATGATCTGAGCCACCGTCAGTTCCCGGTCTTGTTTTTGTTTTGTCCCCTCATATTGAGCAAATGGCCAAATTTTATTCTTTTGTATTGCTGAGTGTGTGTGTGTGTATGTATATAATGTATTATGTTATAATGTTTATAACATTTGTCTGTTTATGGACACAGGTTGCCTCCTTATCTTGTCCTCTGTAAATAATGTTGCTATGAACATTAGGGTATATCTCTTTTCAAAATTATTGTTTTTCTTGAGGGTGGCAGCTATATACTGGGAGCAAAATTGCTGGATCATATCGAAGTTTTATTTTCAGTTTTTAAGGAACCTCCATATTGTTTTCCATAATGTTTGCACCAATTTAAGTTCCCACCGACAGTGTTTCTTTCCCTTTTTTCCACATTTCTTCCTACATTTGTTATTTGTTGATAGCCACTCTTACAGGTGAGAGGTGACATCTTATTGCTATCTTAATTTGCATTTTTCTAATAATTAAGGATGTTGAGTATCTTTTCTTGTGACTGTTGTCAGTCTGTATATCTTTTTTGGAGAAATGTCTCTTCAGGTCTTCTGCCCATCTTAAAATCAGGTTGTTTATTTTTTGATATTTAATTGTATGAGATGTTTATATATTTCATATATTAACCTTTATCAGCCATATCATTTGAAAATATTTTCTCCCATTCAGTGGGTTATCATTTCATTTTGTCAATGGTTTCTGTCGCTGTGCAAAAGCTCATAAGTTTAATTATTTCTCCTTTATTTCTGTTTTTGTTTCCTTTTCCTTAGGAGATACATCCAAAACAATATTCTTACAATGTATGTCACACAAGTGTTCTGCCTTTGTTCTCTTCTAGGAGCTTTATGATTTCCAGTTTTATATTTGGGTCTTTAATCCATTATAAATTTATTTTTTTATATGGTATAAGAAACTATTTTAATTTTGTTTTTTTACATGTAGATTTCCAGTTTTCCCAGTACCAGTACTTACTTAAGAGACTTGTGTTCCTTTCTCTCTATTATTTGAATATCTATTGTAGACTTTTGGATTTGTGTTTAACTTAGGGTTCACATATATTTTCCTATATCCACTCATTTTCAACTGATGGTCATTTAAGTTCAAACACATTCTAAAAGAGATGCAGTTTTTTTTTACTTCTCCCCCACATTTTGTGGTTTTGATGTCATATTTTACATCTTCATGTTTATCCCTTAACTCTTTGCTGTAGTTATCATTAATTTTACAGTTTTTCTCTTTTAATCTTCATACTATTTTATTTCAATAGTTGATCCACAACCTTTATTTTATTTTGCTTTTGCTAGTGGGATTTTTTCCTTTCCTATAAATTCTTATTTATTGCTGTAACTTTTACTTTTCTACTTAGAGAAGACCTTTAAACATGTCTTTCAGTGTTGGTTTAGTATTGATGAACTCTTAGATTTTGCTTGCCAAGAACTTTATTTCTCCTTCATTTCTGAATGATAATCTCACTGTGTAGATTATCGTAAGATGTAGGGTTTTTCTTTTAGCACTTCAATTATATCATTCCATTCCTTTCTGGCCTGCAAAATTTCTATAGAAAAATCAGCTATAGCCTTATGGAGATTCTCTTATGTGTGACTATTTCTTATTCCTTTGCTGTCTTTAGAAAGATTTATTTAATTTTTACCATTTTAATTATGGTATGTCTTTGTGTGGGTCTTTTGTGGTTCATCTGGTTTGGGACCCTGTGATTTCTTTACCTGCATATCTGTTTCCTTTTTCAAGTTTGGAATGTTTTTAGCCACAAATTCATCAAAGAGATTTTCCATCTTTTTTCCATACTGTTTTCCTTCCAGGATCTCTATAATGTGAATGTTAACACCCTTGATATCATTCCAGAGGATGCTTAAACTGTTCCCGTATTTAATTTGTTTTACTTTTTGCTGTTCTGTTTGGGCGGCTTCCATTATTCTATCTTTCAGATCATTTATGTGTTAAACTGTAACATCTTAGTTCATTCAGTCACTCAGTCATATCTGACTCTTTGTGACCCAATGGACTGCAGCATGCTAGGCCTCCCTGTCCATCACCAACTCCAAGGGTTTACTCAAATTCATGTCCATTGAGTCAGTGATGTCATCCAACCATCTCATCCTCTGTCCTCCCCTTCTCCTCCTGACTTCAATCTTTACCACACAATCCAAAGTTTGGCATAGTCAATAAAGCAGAAGCAGACGTTTTTCTGGAACTCTTTTGCTTTTTCAATGATCCAGCGAATGTTGGCAATTGGATTTCTGGTTCCTCTGCCTTTTCTAAATCCAGCTTGAATATCTGGAAGTTTAAGGTTCATGTATTGTTGAAGCCTGGCTTGGAAAATTTTGAGCATTACTTTGCTAGTGTGTGAGATGAGTGCAGTTGTGCGGTAGTTTGAGCATTCTTTGGCATTGCCTTTTTGGGATTGGAATGAAAACTGACCTTTTCCAGTCCTGTAGCCACTGCTGAGTTTTCCTAATTTGCTGGCATTTTGAGTGCAGAACTTTCACAGCATCATCTTTCAGGAATTGAAATAGCTCAGCTGGAATTCCGTCACCTCCACTAGCTTTATTCATAGTGATGCTTCCTAAGGCCCATTTGACTTCACGTTCCAGAATATCTGGCTCTAGGTGAGTGATCACACCATTGTGATTATCTGGGTTGTGAAGATCTTTTTTGTATAGTTCTTCTGTGTATTCTTGCCACCTCTATTTAATATCTCCTGCTTCTGTTAGGTCCATAACATTTGTGTCCTTTATTGAGCCCATCTTTTCATGAAATGTTCCCTTGGTATCTCTGATTTTCTTGAAGAGATCTCTAGTCTTTCCCATCTGTTTTTTCCTCTATTTCTTTGCATTGATCACTGAGGAAGGCTTTTTTAGCTCTCCTTTCTCTTCTTTGGAACTCTGCATTCAGATGCTTATATCTTTCATTTTCTCCTTTGCCTTTAGCTTCTCTCCTTTTCATAGCTGTTTGTAAGTCCTTCTGAGACAACCATTTTGCCTTTTTGCATTTCTTTTTCTTGGGGATGGTATTGATCACTGCCTCCTGTACAATGTCATGAACCTCCATCCATAGTTCTCCAGGCACTCTATCAGATCCTATCCCTTGAATCTATTTGTCACATCCACATCCAGTCAGCTGTTAATTCTTTCTAGTGTGTTTACCCTTTCAGTTATCTTTTTCTTCAGCTCTGACTGGTTCTTCTTTATATTTTCTAGTTCCTTGTTTAAATTTACTTTGTTCATCTATTATTTTCTCTAATTTAGTTAGCATTCTTATTATTATTGCTTGAACTCTTTATCTGGTAAATTATTTACCTCTGTTTTATTAGTTGTTTCTCTCAGTTTTTTTTTCTTCTTGTTTTTAATTTTAAACAAATTCCTGTCTTCTCATTTTACTTAACTTTCTCTGTCTCTATGAAATCAGATGAAACAATTACCTATTCAGGTCTTGAATGAGTGTGGTGAGCTTATATGTGAATATCCATATGCAGCCTGTGTATGTCCAGTGGTTTTAGTGGGACCACTGGATTTGAAGCAGCATAGGTTATGTCTTCTCTCAGGAGATTTTGGCAATTATCACTTGGGTGGGAGGTGGTGCTGGAGATGGAAAGGCTAGATCCAGAACCAGGTGTGAGCAGGGCTTCTCCTGTGCTCCGTGGCTACCACCTCCCGATTAGGAGTGGGGTCAAGTCCCAAGGTGCTGAGCCAGAAGCCATGAGGGTTGGGCCCAAGCTGGTTTCTTTCCCCCTAAGTCTGAGCTCTCTTCCCTCTAAGCAATGGCACTTTTGCTGCAGAGGGAACAGCACCAGAGTAAGAGGGGCTGAATGAATGTCCAGTGCACTGTGACACTCACAGGTGTGATCCCTCCACTTCAGTCTGAGTTCAAGACAGTTCCCAATCTGTAGCTTCCATGAGCACCAATGGCCTTCCTTTCCCCTTTCAGGTGCAGTAGTAACAGGTCTGAGCTGACTGTACCCCACCCCCAACTGTTCACTCTAGTTAGCAAAGGCAGCCTTTATCCCAGTGGGGAGCTGCACTTAGGCTTGAAGTACCTGAGGAGGCTCTCAGTGTAGGTTGGGGAGAATTGTGGGGAACCAGTCAGATTCCCATGAAGTTTCAATCAGCTTCCTCCATATTCTTCCCAGGACTAAACCAGTATTTGCACGCTCTTGAGTGAGCCTAGGTTTCTTACAGTCCTCCTGTGTTAGTCCCACTGATTTTCAAACCAGCTAAGGACACTCACCTTCTTGATTTTGGACTCCAGGGCTGTCATTCAAACCACTTACTTCTCAAGAAAGATCTCCAAGCTTGTATACTCCACTGCCTCTTCTGTGTCCTCTCCTAGAGGCATAGATTCTGACCTGATCACTTCTCTTTTCTTCCTACTGAACTCTGTACTGATCTTTCTTTACAGTCTTGGTTGCATGGGAGTCTTTCTGCCAATCTCTAATTTGTTTTCATTGAGAATTGTTCCATATGTAGATGTATTTTTGATGGGATTTTAAGGGGAGATGACCTCAGTATCCTCCTACTCTGGCACCTTCTAAGCACCTCCCCTTAGAAGAAGTCTTAAGGGAAATTAAAAAGAAATACATTGAACTGAATGAAAATTAAAAATACAACCTACCAAAATCTGTTGGACATACTTAAAGATGTACAGAGAGGGAAATTTATTTATAACACTACATGCTTATTTTGGAAAATATAAAAAGTCACAAATTACCACAGTTCAATCAATATGAACTAGGTAATTGGAATGAATGCATAGTTTTTTTTTAATGCAAAGTTATTAATAAATTGAATTATTTTAAAAATCATAAATAAAAACCAAATATATTCAAGCCAAGATGATTTTATTTAAGAATGCTACAAACATCAAAAAATTATCATCACTGAGATAAGTCAGACTGACAGATGCAAATACTGTATGATATTACTTATATGTGGAATCTAAAGAAGCCAATCTCATAAAAACAGAAAGTAGAATGGCAATTACCAGGGGCAAGGCAAGGGGATTAGGGAGTTTTATTTAAGGGTACAAACTTGCAATTAGTAGATAAATAAGTTCTGGATACCTAATGCACAGTGTACTGATTATAGTCAATATTATTGTATTGTAACTAAGAAATTGGATATTACTTGTTCTCACTGTTCTCACTATAAGAAAGAAATAATTTTGTGACATGATATAGATGTTAGTCAACACTACAATAGTAATTATATTGCAATATATAAATGTGTCAAACCAACACATTGTACCCCTTAAATTTACACATTGTTATATGTCAGTTATATCTTTATTTAGGAAAATTTTTAAAAGAACTATAAAAATGCTATGCAATTATTTCTACAAAATACAAAATAGTTCTCAACACATTTTATGTTTCTGGTATTACTCTGATACCAAAACCTGGCACATATATATGCTGTGCTGTGCTAAGTCGCTACAATCGTGTCTGACTCTTTGCCATCCTTTGGACTGGAGCCCAACAAGCTTCTCTGTTCATGGGTTTTTCCAGGCAAGAATACTGGAGTGCGTTGCTATTTCCTTCTCCTTATATATATCATGAATATCAATGCAAAAAATAAGTAACAAAAATTATCAAATAAATATCAGAAATGTTTTTTAAAAAAAAGGATACAACACGAGTAAGAATATTTTGTTCCAGAGATGCTGTCTGGTTCACTATTTGAAAATCAACCAATGTAATTCATCATATCAATAGGCAAAAGAGGAAAAATTATATGATAATATTAATTGATGCAGAAAAAGTCTTTGAGAAATTCAACAGTATTCAAAAGTTAAAAAAAAAAAAAACAGGAATACAGTGTATGTTCCTCAAATTCATGAAGAACATCTATGAGAACACTATAACTAATACCACAGGTAAGGGTGAAAGATTGACTGCATTTCCCCTGAGGCTGGGAGCAAGACAAGTATACTGTACTTGTCTCTACTTTACAAACAGGGTTTAAAATGTTAGATAGGAAATAAAAGGCATACAAATTGAATAGAAATAAATAAAATTGCCCTATTTGCAGGTGACATGATTTTCTACATAGAAAATCCCAACTAATCAACACACAAAATAAAACTCCAGAACTCATTTTAAGTGAATTTAGCACTGTTGCAGGATACAAAATCTACATAAAAATCAATTTTATTTCAATTTACTAACAAAGAACAAGTGAACACTAAAATTAAAATAGTATAATTTATAATCTCTAAAATATATTAATGTTGTTGTTCAGTTGCTAAGTAATGTCCAGTTTTTTGTGATCACATGGACTGTAGCCCACCAGGCCCTTCTGTCCTCCACTATCTTCAGGAGTTTGGCAAATTCATGTTCATGGTGATGCTATCTTAACATCTCATCCTCTGCCATCACTTCTTTTCCCTTCAATCTTCTCCATTATAAGGGTGTTTTCCAATGAGTCAGCTCTTTGTATCATGTGGCCAAACTATTGGAACTTCAGCTTCAGCATCAATCCTTCCAATGAATATTTAGGGTTGATTTCCTTTAGGATTGACTGGTTGATCTCCTTGCAGGCCAAGGGTCTCTCAAGTGTCTTCTCCAGCAACACAGTTTAAAAGCATCAATTCTTTGGCACTCAGCCTTTCTTATGGTTCAGCTCTCACATCTGTACATGACTACGGGAAAAAACATAGCTTTGACTATACAGACTTTCTCAGCAAATTTATATCTCTGCTTTTTAATATGCTGTCTCAGTTTGTCATAGCTTTCCTTCCAAGTAGCAAACATCTTTTATTTTCATGGCTGCAGTCACTGTCTGCAGTGATTTTGGAGCCCAAGAAAATGAGGTCTGTCACTGTTTCCAATTTTTACGCTTCTGTTTGCCATGAAGTGATTGGTCCAGATGCCATGATCTTAGGTTTTTGAATGCTGAGTTTTAAGCCAGCTTTTCTACTCTCCTCTTTCACCCTCATCAAGAGGCTTTATAGTTCCTCTTTACTTTCTGCCATTAGAATGGTATCATTTCCATATCTGAGGTTGTTGATATTTTTCCCAGCAATCTTGATTCCAGCTTGTGATTCATACAGCCTGGCATTTCACATGATGTACTTTGCATATAAGTTAAATATGCAGGGTGACAATATACAGCCTTGATGTACTCCTTTCCAATATTAAATCAGTCCCTTGTTCCATATCCAGTCCTAACTGTTGCTTCTTGATCCGCATAAAGGTTTCTCAGGAAGCAAGTAAGATCGTAAGTTACACCCATCTCTTTAAGAATTTTCCACAGTTTGTTGTGATCCACATAGTCATAGACTTTAGCATAGACAATGAAGCAGAATTAGATGTTTTCTGGAACTCCCTTGCTTTCTCCATAATCCAATGAATGTTGGCAGTTTGATCTCTGACTTCTCCACCCAGCTTGTACATCTGAAAGTTCTCAGTTCACATACTGTTGAAGTCCAGCTTGAAGGACTTTTGAGCATTACCTTGCTATCATGTAAAATGAGCACAATTGTACTGTAGTTTGAACATTCTTTGGGCTTCCTGTGCTTTGGAATTGTAATGAAACTCAACCTTTTCCTGTGCTATGGCCACTGCAGAGTTTTGCAAATTTGCTCACATATTGAGTGCAGCACTTTAACAGCAGCATCTGTAAGGTTTTTAAAATAAGGCTCAACTGGAATTCTGTCACCTCCACTAGCTTTGCTAGTAATAATGTTTCCTGAGACCGAGTTGACTTCTTACTCCAGGATGTCCAGCTCTACATGAGTCATTACACCATCATGGTTATCTGGGTCATTAAGACCTTTCTTATAATAGTTCTTTTGTGTATTCTTGTCAACTCTGCTCAATTTCTTCTGCTTCTGTTATGTCCTTACCATTTCTGTCCTTTATCGTGCCCATCCTTGCATGAAATGTTCCCTTGATATCTCCAATATTATTGAAGAGATCTCTAGTCTTTCCCATTCTATTATGTTCCTGTATTTCTTAGCATTTTTCATTTAAGAAAGCCTCTTATCTCTCCTTGATATTCTCTGGAACTCTGCATGCAGTTGAATATATCTTTCCCTTTCTGCTTTGCATTTCACTTCTCTCCTTTCCTCATCTATTTGTAAAACCTCCTTAGACAATCACTTTGCCTTCTGAAATTTCTTTTTCTTTGGGATGGTTTTGGTCAGTGCCTCCAAGTGTAAATTTCATATAACATATTTAGAACTTGTATATTGAAAACTAAAAAACACCAACAAGTCTAAGAATTACTTAGAGAGATATACTGTGTAGATGGATTGGAAGACTCAACACAGTAAAAATGTTAATTCTCCTAAAAAATGTATCCATGTCAAATGGATTTCTATCAAGCTCCTAGCAAGACATTTTTGATATGACATAATTATGCTACTATTTCTATGTAAAGGGATAGGAACTAGAATGGACAATTAATTTTATAAAAGAATTAAATGGGAACAATAAGCTCACGTGATTTCAAATTTTATTTTATAGCTACAGTATTCATGACTGTGGGACTTCCCTGGTGGCTCAGACGGTAAAACGTCTGCCTGCAATGAAGGAGACCCGGGTTCGAACCCTGGGTCAGGAAGATCCTCTGGAGAAGGAAATGGCAACCCACTCCAGTACTCTTGCCTGGAAAATTATATGGACAGAGGAGCCTGATAGGCTACAGTCCATGTGGTCGCAAAGAGTTGGACACGACTGAACGACTTCACTCACTTAATCATGACTGTGATATTGTCAGAGGGGCAGACATAGAAATCAATTGAAAAGATCAGAAAAACCAAAAATAGTGCCCTCAAAGTATGGCTCATTTATTTTTGACAATGACACAAAATTGATTCAACTGAGGATGAATAATCTTTTCAACAAGTGGTGCTGGAGAATTTTGAATAACTACAATGGGAAAAATAAATCTCATCCTAAACCGCACATCTTATATTAAAGTAAGCTCAAAATAAATAATAAATTTCTATGCAAAGTATAAAAGTATAGATTGTTTCAACCACAACCTAAAAAACAATTTGCAAGCTCTAGACTTGGTGAAGAGTTCTTAAAGGTGACAACAGAAACACAATCCATTAAATAGTAGCTAAACTGGAATTCATTAAAATTTAAAGCTTTCCCTGTGTGAAAGTCATATTTAAGAGAATTAAAAAAAAAAAACAAATGACAGACTAGTAGAAAATGCTTTGAACCATGTATCTGATAAAGAAATCACATTTGGAACATAAAAAATCCTGAAAACTCAATAGTAAAAAATTATATTAAATATGATCAAAGAGTATGATTGTGTGGTAGTTTGAGCATTCTTTGGCATTTCCTTTCTTTGAGATTGGAATGAAAACACATTTTCCAGTCCTGTAGCCACTGCTGAATTTTCCTAATTTGCTGGCATAATGAGTGCAGCACTTTCACAGCATCATCTTTTAGGATTTTAGATAGTTCAATTGGAATTCCATCATCTCCATTAGCTTTATTCATAGTGATGCTTCCTAAGGCCCGCTTGACTTCACACTACAGGATGTCTGGCTCTAGGTGAGTGATCACACCATCGTGATTATCTGGGTTGTGAAGATCTTTTCTGTATAGTTCTGTGTATTCTTGCCACCTCTTCTTAATATCTTCTGCTTCTGTTAGGTCCATGCAATTTCTGTCCTTTATTGAGCCCATTTTTGCATGAAATGTTCCTTTGCTCTCTCTAATTTTCTTGAAGAGAACTCTAGTCTTTCCCATTCTAATGTTTCCTCTATTTCTTTGCACTGATCACTGAGGAAGGCTTTCTAATCTCTCCTTCTATTCTTTGGAACTCATTTCACATGCTAGTAAAGAAATGCTCAAAATTCTCCAAGCCAGGCTTCAAAAATACATGAACTGTGAACTTCCAGATGTTCAAACTGGATTTAGAAAAGGTCGAGGAAGCAGAGATCCAATTGCCAACATCTGTTGGATCATCAAACAAGCAAGAGAGTTCCAGAAAAACATTGATTTCTGCTTTATTGTCTATGCCAAAGCCTCTGACTGTGTGGATCACCACAAACTGTGGAAAATTCTTCAAGACATGGGAATGCCAGACCACCTGACCTGCCTCTTCAGAAATCTGTATGCAGGTCAGGAAGCAACAGTTAAATTGGTCATGGAACAACAGACTGGTTCCAAATTTTGAAAGGAGGATGTCAAGGCTATATATTGTCACCATGCTTATTTAACTTATATGGAGAGGACATCATGAGAAATGCTGAGCTGGATGAAGCACAAGCTGGAAACAAGATTGCTGGGAGAAATATCAATAATCTCTGATATACAAATAACACCACCCTTATGGAAGAAAGTGAAGAAGAACTAAAGCGCCTCTTGATGAAAGTGAAAGAGGAGAGTGAAAAAGTTGGCTTAAAACTCAACATTCAGAAAACTAAGATCATGGCATCCGGTCTCATCACTTCATGGCAAATAGATGGGGAGACAGTGGAAAGAAACAGTGGGAGACTTTATTTTGGGGGGGGCTCCAAAATCACTGCAGATGGTGACTGCAGCCATGAAATTAAAAGATGCTTACTCCTTGGAAGAAAAATTATGACCAACCTAGACAGCATATTAAAAAGCAGAGACGTTACTTTGCCAACAAATGTCCATCTAGTCAAGGCTATGGTTTTTCCCATGGTCATGTATGGATGTGAGAGTTGGACTGTGAAGAAAGCTGATCGCCAAAGAATTGATGCTTTTGAACTGTGGTGTTGGAGAAGACTCTTGAGAGTCCCTTGGACTGCAAGGAGATCCAACCAGTCCATCCTAAAGGAAATCAGTCCTGAATATTCATTGGAAGGGCTGATGTTGAAGCTGAAACTCCAATACTTTGGCCACCTGTTGCGAAGAGCTGACTCATTTGAAAAGACCCTGATGCTGGGAAAGATTGAATGTAGGAGGAGAAGGGGACAAGAGAGGATGCGATGGTTGAATGGCACCACCGACTCAATGGACATGAGTGTGAGTAAATTCCGTGAGTTGGTGATGGACAAGGAGGCCTGGTGTGCTGCAGTCCATGGGGTCGCAAAGTGTTGGATAGGACTGAGCGACTGAACTGAACTGATGATCAATGAAAGTGAAGAAAGAAATCTTATTAACTGATTAAGACATACAAATAGCAAATAAACTCATGAAAAATAGCCAACATTGCTCACCACTGTGTCAATGCAAATTAAGACCGTAACAAGATAACACCGTTCCCTATTAGAATCATTACGAAAAAATAAATTAGTGATAAATGAAAGCCTTCAGGGATGTGTGGAAGCTAAGTCTCTTCTTCACTGCTGAAGAATGAATTTAAAATGGTAAAGCCACTCTGAAAAGTGGTTGAGTAGTTTCATTAAAAAAAACCCAACAAACTAAAGGTATAATTAGCATATAGGTCAGCAAGTGTACATGTAGACTTTTATCCCAGAGAAGTAGAAGTAAAAGCTATGTACACAAATACCAGCACACAATTCAATTGTTTATGGAAGATGTATTATCATAGCCAAATAACGTAAAAAAAGAACTCAAATATCCTTCAATTGATTAATGGTTAAGCAAAGAGCGGTATAGACATACCATGCAATTCTACTAAACAATACAAGTAACAACGATTAGTGTATGCAACAACTTGGATGTACTGTATGAAAATTATGCTAAATGAAAAAAGCAAATACCAATACTTGCATAATGTATGATTCCATTAGAACAACATTTTTCAGAAGAAAAGTATAATAGCCAAATTACTGGTTGTCAAAGGTCAATGAGAGCATGCCAGTGGATCTTCCTGACCCAGGGATCAAACCTGTGTCTCCTGCGTCTCCTGCATCTCCTGCATTGCAAGTAGATTCTTTACCCGTGGAGCCACGTGGGAAGCCCCAGTGAGCGAGAAGCTGTTATAAATACATATACAGAGACTTTTTTTAAAATTTATATGAAAATTTAAAGAACTTTTAATAGACAAAATCATATTTTAAAAGGGTAGAAGTGATGCACATACTTTGTAATGTGTGACTTCAAAGTTTTAATAATTAAGACTGCAATATTAGCATAAAGGCATATAAAGGGCTTAACTGAAACAGAAGGGTACAGAAATAAACCCACTGTCAAACTGACATTTCATTTTCAAGACGAATCAAAACAACAGAATGCGGAATGCAGAGGCTTGACAATGAATGGTTCTGGCACAACTAGATAGTCATGGGGGCAAAAATGAAACCTCGAGTGCTACTACACAGAAAAATTAACTGAGGTGAATCACAACACCTAACTGTTAAAGGTAAAACATTAAAAGAATTAATGAGAATGTCTTTGCTACCTTGAGAGATAAATGCTTCTCAGACAGGACAGAGAATATAATAATCATAAAAGGCAAAAGAAATTAGCTTCATTAACTTTTTTCTACTCAAAAGACTTAAAAATGATTAGACAAGCCACATATTGAGAAAATACTAGCAAAACATATATTTGAAAAAGTACTTATATCAATAATATATAAAAATGGTTTAAACCATACAATAAAAAACCAAGCAATAAAAATGTTCACAAGACCTATACACACATCACAAAAAAGCTATTCAAATGGTAATTATGAAACTTATGAGAAACCCTGCTCAAGATGCTTACATCTTTCACAAAAATTAATTTGAAATAGATTATAGGCCTAGACATAAATGCTTTACACTAGAAAATTTCTAGAAGATAACAAAAGAGAAAATATAGGTGACCTTTTGCTTGGTGATGCTTTTTTAGGTACAACACAAAGGCACAATCCATATAAGAAAAGATTGATTAGTTGAACTTCATTAAAATTAACATCTTCTGCTTTATGAAAGACACTGTCAAGGAGAAGATAAGCACAGACATGGAAAAGATGTTTGTGAATCACATATCTGACAAAGTACCTGTATCTAGAATATAAGATTAACACAAAGAGCTTAACAATAACACCACACTTCCCAATTTACACATAGGCAAAAGATCGGAACAGACACTTTACTAATAGAGTTAAACAGATGAAAATTAAGCTGATGAAAAATGCTGTGCATGATAAATCATGAAGGAAATACATCTCAAGACAACAATGGAATGCCACAGCACATCTAAAATGGCTGATATTCAGAAAGCTGACAATGCAAAGTTCTGATGACGAAATAGAACAAGAGGAACTCTCATTTATTGCTGGTAAGAACGAAAATGGTACAACCCCTTTGGAATGTTTTATCAGTTTCTTACAAAACTGAACATATTCTTCTGTTATGATCCGGGAATCATACTCCAATGTATCTACTCATATCAACTGAAAACTTACTTCCAAACAAAAACCTGCACATGCATGTTACAGGATGCTCTGGGCTGATGTGTGGGGATGACCCAGAGGGAAGATAAAGGGAGGAGGGAGGTGGGAGGGGGGCTCAGGAAGGGGAACTCATGTACACCCGGGGTGGATTCATGTCAATGTACGGCAAAACCAACCAACATAATATTGTAAAATAATTAGCCTCCAATTAAAAAAAAACCTGCACATGAATGTTTATAGCATCTTTATTCATGATTTCCAAAACTTGGAAGCAACTATTTCCTTCAATAGATGAAATGAATAAATGAACTATTATGCATTCATGCAAAGTAATATTATTCAATGATAAAAATAAATAAGCTCTCAAGTCATGAAAAGACAAGTAGAAACCTTACATACATATTGCCAAGTGGAAGAAGCAAATATCAAAAGGCTACATACTGTGTAATTCCAACATTACATTCTGGAAAAGGCCAAACTATGAAGACAGTGTAAACATCAGTGGTTTCCAGGGATGGAAGCATGGGAGAAAAAGAGGGATGAATAGTTAAATCACAGGGGAATTATAGATCAGACAAATTACTCTGTACAATATGTTAAAGGTGAATACATGTCATCACATTACACATTTGTTAAAACCCATAGAAAATAGCTCCCAGTGAAGAAAACCTCAGGACCAGATGGCTTTGCCAGAGAATTCTGCCAAACATTTAAAGAATTAACACCAATCCTCCTGGGACACTTTAAGACAACTGAATGGGAGATAACAACTCAAGCACATTCTATGAGGTCAGCATTACCTTGATACCAAAGCCAAAAACACTGCTAGAAAAGAGAACTACAGAACTACAATATTCCTGATAAATAACATTGCAAAAATCCTCAACAAAACAATAGTAAACTGATTCAACAACATATTAAAATAATTATACACCCTTACTAAGTGGATTTATTTCTGGAATGAAAGTATGGTTCAGCATACAAAAATTAATAAATGGAATACACTGTATTAACAGAATGAAGGCCATAAACATGGTAATCTCAATGCAGAAAAAAATTGATAAAATTCAACAAACTTTCACAATAGAAAACACTCAGAAATCTAGGAAAAGAGGGAAACTTCCTCAAAATAATAGTGACTATTCATGAAAAGCTCATCACTAACATTGTGTTTTCAAAAATTAATCATACAGTTAATATTACAACTCCACAAATATACAACCCCATATTCATTGAAGAGAACCCAAAAATATATGTCCATAAAAAGAATTACACATAAATACTCATAGCAACTGTATTGAAAATGGCCAGAAACTGAAAGTAACCTATATGGCTATCAACAGGAAAATCTATAAACTCTACTCAATATTTAAAACTGGTCCTGAGGTTTTCTTCACTGGGAGCTATTTTCTATGGGTTTTAACAAATGTGTAATGTGATGACATGTATTCAGTTCAGTTCAGCTCAGTCCCTCAGTCGTGTCCGACTCTCCGCGACCCCATGAATTACAAAACGCCAGGCCTCCCTGTCCATCACCAACTCCCGGAGTACACTCAAACTCATGTCCACAGAGTCGGTGATGCCATCCAGCCATCTCATTCTCCGTCGTCTACTTCTCCTCCCGCCCCCAACCTTTCCCAGCATCAGAGTCTTTTCCAGTGAGTCAACTCGTCGCATGAGGTGGCCAAAGTATTGCAGTTTCAGCTTTAGCATCAGTCCCTCCAACGAACATCCAGGATTGATCTCCTTTAGAATGGACTGGTTGGATCTCCTTGCAGTATAAGGGACTCTCAAGAGTCTTCTCCAACACCACAGTTCAAAAGCATCCATTCTTCGGCGATCAGCTTTCTTCACAGTCCAACTCTCACATCCATACATGACCATGGGAAAAACCATTGCCTTGACTAGATTGACCTTGGTTGGCAAAGTAATGTCTCTGCTTTTTAATATACTATCAAGGTTGGTCATAACTTTCCTTCCAAGGAGCAAGCGTCTTTTAATTTCATGGCTGCAATCAGCATCTGCAGTGATTTTGGAGCCCCCCAAAATAAAGTCTGACACTGTTTCCACTGTTTTTCCATCTATTTCCCATGAAGTGATGGGACCAGATGCCATGATCTTTGTTTTCTGAATGTTGAGCTTCAAGCCAACCTTTTCACTCTCCTCTTTCACTTTCATCAAGAGGCTTTTGAGTTCCTCTTCACTTTCTGCCATAAGGGTAGTGTCATCTGCATATCTGAGGTTATTTATATTTCTCCCAGCAATCTTGATTCCAGCTTGTGCTTCTTCCAGCCCAGCATTCCTCATGATGTACTCTGCATATAAGTTAAATAAGCAAGGTGACAATATACAACCTTGACGTACACCTTTTCCTATTTGGAACCAGTCTGTTGTTCCATGTCCAGTTCTAACTGTTGCTTCCTGACCTGCATACAGGTTTCTCAAGAGGCAGGTCAGGTGGTCTGGGATTCCCATCTCTTTCAGAATGTTCCACAGTTTATTGTGATCCACACAGTCAAAGGCTTTGGCATAGTCAATGAAGCAGAAATAGATGTTTTTCTGAAACTCTCTTGCTTTCTCCATGACCCAGCGGATGTTGGCAATTTGATCTCTGGTGCCTCTGCCCTTTCTAAAACCTGCTTGAACATCTGGGAGTTCACGGTTTACATACTGCTGAAGCCTGGCTTGGAGAATTTTGAGCATGAATTTACTAGCGTGTGAGATGAGTGCAACTGTGTGGTAGTTTGAGCATTCTTTGGCATTGCCTTTCTTTGGGATTGGAATGAATACTGACCTCTTCCAGTCCTGTGGCCACTGCTGAGTTTTCCAAATTTGCTGGCATATTGAGTGCAGCACTTTCACAGCATCATCATTCAAGACTTGAAATAGCTCAACTGGAATTCCATCACCTCCACTAGCTTTGTTAGTAGTGATGCTTTCTAAGGCCCACTTGACTTCACATTCCAAGATGTCTGACTCTAGGTCAGTGATCACGTTATCGTGACTATCTTGGTCGTGAAGATCTTTTTTGTACTGTTCTTCTGTGTATTCCTGCCACCTCTTCTTAATATCTTCTGCTTCTGTTAGGTCCATACCATTTCTGTCCTTATCAAGCCCATCTTTGCATGAAATATTCCCTTGGAATCTCTAATTTTCTTGAAGAAGTCTCTTGTTTTTCCTATTCTGTTGTTTTCCTCTATTTCTTTGCATTGATCACTGAGGAAGGCTTTCTTATCTCTCCTTGCTATTCTTTGGAACTCTGCATTCAGATGCTTATATCTTTCCTTTCCTACTTTGCTTTTCGCCTCTCTTCTTTTCACAGCTATTTGTAAGGCCTCCTCAGACAGCCATTTCGCTCTTCTGCATTTCTTTTCCATGGGGATGGTCTTGGTCCCTGTCTCCTGTACAATGTCACGAACCTCTGTCCAGAGTTCATCAGGCACTCTATCAATCAGATATGACCTCAATCATATCCCTTATGATTATACAGTGGAAGTGAGAAATAGATTTAAGGGACTAGATCTGACATGTATTCACCTTTATATATACACATATTTCATTCAGTTTATATATATATATAATATATATATGTAAAACTACATAGAGTTAGCAGATATCATGCTGAGAAAATAAAAAAGTTGGGCACAGAAAGTTATATTGTATTTTTCAAATTATGTGTAATTTTAGAATAATCTAATCTATTATGACAAAAATCAGAAGACTCTCTTCTGGAGGTGATCGCTGGAAGATATATGAAGGAAGCTTTGGGGGATGATAAATAACTGCATAAATTTGTCAAAACCCATCTGTTTGTATATTGAATATATGTGCATTAGACTTTGTAAATTTTACCTCAAAACTGTTAAAAATTATCATTGTCTAAGTAGTAGTTTGTTGGTGTACTTTTTGCAGTTGTGTAAGTTGCCTATTTTTTAAAAAATTTATATATATTTTATCCTTGAATTCATGAATATATAGAACATGATGAAAGCGAGTTTTCTCATTATTGGGAAAGTGATATATATACATGGAAAGAGAGAAGACTAAACTGTACTCAGAACTGTGAGATTAGAGTTGGAGAGATCAGTATGTACTCTTTTAATTATATATAATTGTGTGTGTGTGTGTATAATATGTATACATACATTGAGAAATAGATGTGAATAATACATGCTGCTGCTGCTAAGTCACTTCAGTCGTGTCTGACTCTGTGTGACCCCATAGACGGAAGCCCACCCGGCTGCCCCGTCCCTGGGATTCTCAAGGCAAGAACACTGGAGTGGGTTGCCATTTCCTTCTCCAATGTGTGAAAGTGAAAAGTGAAAGTGAAAGTGAAGTCGCTCAGTCGTGTCTGACTCTTAGCGACCCCATGGACTGCAGCCCACCAGGCTCCTCTATCCATGGGATTCTCCAGGCAAGAATACTGGAGTGGCCTGCATTGCCTTCTCCAGAATAATACATAGACAAACATATAAATTTGTATTTCTTATCTATTTACTGAGAGAACATAGAAGCAATGACATACCATTCAGTTCAGTTCAGTTCAGTCACTCAGTCGTGTCCGACTCTCCGCGACCCCATGAATCACAGCACGCCAGGCCTCCCTGTCCATCACCAACTCCCGGAGTTCACTCAAACTCATGTCCACAGAGTCGGTGATGCCATCCAGCCATCTCATTCTCGGTCGTCCCCTTCTCCTCCCGCCCCCAACCTTTCCCAGCATCAGAGTCTTTTCCAGTGAGTCAACTCTTCGCATGAGGTGGCCAAAGTATTGCAGTTTCAGCTTTAGCATCAGTCCCTCCAATGAACATCCAGGATTGATCTCCTCTAGAATGAACTGGTTGGATCTCCTGGCAGTATAAGGGACTCTCAAGAGTCTTCTCCAACACCACAGTTCAAAAGCATCTATTCTTCGGCGATCAGCTTTCTTCACAGTCCAACTCTCACATCCATACATGACCATGGGAAAAACCATTGCCTTGACTAGACGGACCTTGGTTGGCAAAGTAATGTCTCTGCTTTTTAATATACTATCAAGGTTGGTCATAACTTTCATGAATATACTCAGCTCCCAGATCTTAATTTCTAAAAACCATGCTCCCAAAGTTGCCAGGGCTACATAGAGATATGCCTGATACTATAGTTGAGAGAGGTAAAGTACAAAATTAGTCTGGAATTTGTTTCTGTTTTAGAAAGTAAGGAATTGCTCAAATCTTACTGGGAGCCACCTTAAGGGGATTCCAGTACCCAAATCTGGAACAAATCATACCTCAAAATTATTATGATTTTAAAAGTGATAACATGAATAAAATAAAAATTATACTCATATGTACACACATTACTGGATTAATGAATAAGTGAATAAATAAATGAATTAGTGAGTGAATAAATGACTGATAATAGGGAAAGTTTTTTTATTAAATACAGCTCATCAGTTCTAAACATGGGGGGGAAATGAAGTTATAAAATCCTTAAGGAATGCTAAAAGTCATAGGTAAAAGGATGATGAGCAGGGAGATATTTATGTAACCTTACAGTAGCTCCACATAAATTTCTTATTAATTATAAAAAAGCAATTGTAAGTTTTCAGGTGAAAATCCCAGCAGACATCACGTTAACCATATGTTCTAAGCTACTGTTATCAATTTTGGGGACAAACCATTCTCATGTGTATCTTATAAATGATGTTCTCAAAAAGCTAAAACATCCCATTTGTGGTATTCTTGCAAAAAGTGCACAACCTAGCCTAATCATGAGACATGTGACAAACCCTGAGTATATGCTACAAAATAACTACCCTTTCCAAAATGTCAAGGTCAAGAAACACAAAGAAAGATTGAGGAAATGTTCCAGATTAAAACAGACTAAAGAGGTATGGCAATAAATGCAATGTGTGATCCTAAATCAAACTTAAGACTGAGAAAAATAAATAGCTCTTAAAGTAAAATATTGACAAAATTTGAATATGGGCTCTAGGTTAGATAGTATTAACAGTATGCTATTAAATAGAGACTCCAAAATAAAGGCCCTAAATTTTAGTGTTCATCAATTTCCATGGACTATATACTCCCACAATGACTTAATTCAAACAGTTTAACAAAGGGATTGAAAAATTCATAAAAATGTAACAATCATCCAGCTCCATCACATCATTAGAATACCGTTTTATCAATTTAAAATTTATTGATTTTCATAACCATGCTATCATTATATAAGAGAAAGCCTTTTTTCCCCCTTAGGTAAATCTATTACTTATGAATAAAGGGAAAATATCCCAAAATTACTTTCAAGTGCTGCAGAAAATATAAGGTGTCTCTATGTGTATGTCTACGGAGATAGCAATAAAACATGGAAACCAGAGGGAACCAGAATTGAAAGAAACACATGTACTCCAATGTTCATTGCAGCACTGTTTATAATAGCCAGGACATGGAAGCAACCTAGATGTCCATCTGCAGACGAATGGATAAGAAAGCTTTGGTACCTATACACAATGGAGTATTACTCAGCAATGAAAAAGAATACATTTGAATCAGTTCTAATGAGGTGGATGAAACTGGAGCCTATTATACAGAGTGAAGTAAGCCAGAAAGAAAAACACCAATACAGCATACTAACGCATATATATGGAATTTAGCAAGATGCAAATGATAACCCTATATGTGAGACAGCAAAAGAGACACAGATGTAAAGAACAGACTTTTGGACTCTGTGGGAGAAGGTGAGGATGAGATGATTTGAGAGAATAGCATTGAAACATGTATATTACTATATGTGAAATAGATCTCCAGTCCAAGTTTGATGCATGAGACAGGTTGCTCAGAGCCAGTGTACTGGGATGACCAAGAGGGATGGGATGGGGAGGGAGATGAGAGAGGGTTCAGAATAGGGAACACATGTACACCCATGGCTGATTCATGTGAATGTATGGCAAAAACCACTACAATATTGTCAAGTAATTAGTCTCCAATTAAATACATCATTATTTTTTAAAAGTCATTGTAACTAAACAAAATGGAAGGAGTACAGGTTTGTGTATTGGGGAGGGAATCTCTTTATATGGTAACTCTGGTAAAAGTTAATGAGGAAATAGACATTTTATACGTTTTCATGCATTTTAGATTTTTTCTTTCATTTTATGTATCGATTGTAAGCACATTAACAACATGGATTGAGAATAAATATGTTTATCACCTATCTCAGTTCCATGCTGAGAAAAGTAGATTTAATACAGAGCTTCTGGCTCATTGCTTGATGTTTTTAATTTCAATTAAATTGGTTCACCCATCCATGAAAATGTTACATTTCTCAGAATATGGTTAAATAGTTCAAGCTTCAGTTAGACTAATACTGTTTTTCAGCACTTCTTAATTCTGATTAGTATAGATGGTATATCTTCTGAGGTAAATATGACATGAGTAAATTTAATTGCATTACTACATCATCAGATGCTAGTTTATAGCTGAGTAGTCATTAGGTCAGAATAATGATGTTATCATGCACCATCACAGGATATTTGCTCTTTATTTATAGTGAAAGGGAAATAGAGTAGACTTTAAAGTGTCATTGTTGGATTGCAGAAACATTTTGCTTGAACTTTACTTATGTATGTTTTAGTTGCTTTGCAAAATAAAATTTTTTCTTTAGTTTGCAATTATTGGTAGATATTTCTTGCTTGAAAGTTTCAGTATATTTGCTTCAAAAAGAAAAGAGTGGATAAATGAACTAACAAGAAATATAATCTAATACTTATAATGAGCTAACCTTAAGAGATAAGCATGAGCTCTCACTTTGAGGGGACAATCTTGGTGAAATGGAGCAGTGTATAACAGGTTCCTGCTAGTCATGAAAGAAGAAGTGAAGAAAAAATCTATAATATGATTGGACACTGGCCACTGACTGGGGCAGTAGAGGTGGGCATCTTATTTTTCCTATGATATTTTGAAACATGACTGCTCTCCGGAATGTCTTTCTATATTAAATTCTTAAATCAAGATTCACATAGTTGAGCCATGCCCTAGGGGCATTCAAAAATGCTGTAACCAACTATAACTATTCTAAGGAAGGAATCCTAGACTTTACAAAGAATGCCTCGAAAGCAATTTGAGGTACTCTGAGGAATGGGCAATTTCTGACACTATAATTTTTGTCACTCATTGTGCCCCCCAAAATACATATATCTTTTGAGCATTATATTAAGATTGTTTAAGTTGGTATCTCTTTTGGAGTGGGGGGTGAAGTAATCCTCAACCTTTGTCTATGAGCATATCCATTGGCCATTTGAAACAAATGTTATAATACTTTTTCACATGTAAACTAACAGACAGAGGTCATATAATTGATTTTATTTGTAGAATGTTTCCTTCATTCTGTCAATATATCATTACCTAACAAAGTGGTTGATTTTCAATTCACAAATTTAATTATTCAAATCATGCTTTATAAAAATCCTAGATAAATGAAGTAAAAATATTTTCCCATTACTAAAGTGAGACTATGAGTTGAATAATGAGTTGAATAATTTCATAATATTTCATAGCTGCTAACTGCAGTTTGAACTGTCTCAAATATTTTGATATTTAGTGTTGTGTGCTTTTCAAGAATTGAAAAATTGACTTTTTCCTCTTTAAGTCTTTAATACTTCTGAAATGTGACATGTGTCATGTCAGTGTTAGCCTCTCAGTCGTATCCGACTATTTGTAACCCCATGGACTGTATGAAGTCCATCAGGCTCTTCTGTCCATGGAATTCTCCAGGCAAGCATACTGGAGCAGGTTACCATTTCCTTTTCCAGGGGATCTTCCTGACCCAGGAATAAAACCTGGGTCTCCTGCATTGCAGGCACATTCTTTACTGTCTGAGCCACCAGGGAGGCCCAATTTAGTGTAAACACATACAGTCATGTTTTACCACCATCATTGTTTGAAATAGCCTTAATTTTCCAGTGGATTTTCATACGACTTTTACCATATTTTGAGTTCCCATGTTGCTGTTGAATCTGGTTCTAGGTTATTTTTACTCTATCCTTTTGACAAAGTGTTACAACCACTGTGCTAATGACACATGGCTTTAATTATTATAGCTTTATAATAATATTAATATTAGGATAGTCTTTGTCCTTATTCATCAACAAATTGTGGTAAAATAAATATTACACCAATGCAGTTTAGAATCTGTTAGACAAGTTTTGTAAACCAGGGCTTCCCTGGTGGCTCAGACAGTAAAGAATCTGCCTGCAACGCAGGAGACCTGGGTTTGATCCCTAGGTCAAGAAGATCTCCTGGAGAAGGAAATGGCAACCCACACCAGTATTCTTGCCTGGAGAATTCCATGGACAGAGGAGCCTGGCAGGCTACAGTCCATGGGGTCAAAGGAGTTGGACACGACTGAGAGACTTACACTTTTTTTCATTTTCAGACAAGTTCCATAAACTTCTAGTTGAGTTTTTTTTAATGAAATTACATTGAATTTACAGATTAACTTGGAAATAGTTGATTTTCTTACATTGGTGGCATAATGAACACGACATAGTATTTTCATTTAATAAGCACCGTCACTTTCCACATAAGTGTTCCATGATATGTGAGACTGATTTTTCATTTCTATGTCAGTAATGGTAATGGTAGTAACGAATGCATAGAGATTTTCTAGAAATAAGCACAACAGCAAAAATTTGACTTTTTTAGAGAATATGCAGCTTCCTTTCTCAAATTAATGAGAATCAATTGCTGTACTCTTGGTTATTTGAACTTAGCTCTCCAATCCTTCTAAAACTTAGTAATAATGCTTATTGAAATAAGGCATAATTTTCCCTGAATATCTGGAATTTTTCAAATTAAAATATATTTTATGATAGGGATACTAATATTTTAATTTTAAAGTAGCCCACAGTTTTTGTACACAAATGTATGTGTGTACATACATATACACTTGCAATTAAACATTTAAGAACACTTATTACTAGGAAAATACAAGTTTTGAAAAAAAAGGAAAGTAGGACTATACTCTCAGAGAGAGTCCTTTGACATTAAAGTGATTGTCTTTTATGCTCTATACCATCTTTTCTATAGATTTGTCACATTAATATAGTATTACCAACTTGAGACTCCTGGAGATAATTCTACTTCCAAGCACTGCAAAATAAAACAAACCATCCTTCAGTTACACTGCATTCTTTTCTGTAAGGGTTGCTTATAACTGTTTTTGAATTGCTTTTTGGATGCTTTTGATGTTTCAGTTCAGTTCAGTTCAGTTCAGTCGCTCAGTCGTGTCCGACTCTCCATGACCCCATGAATCACAGCACGCCAGGCCTCCCTGTCCATCACCAACTCACGGAGCTCACTCAAACTCATGTCCACAGAATCGGTGATGCCATCCAGCCATCTCATTCTCTGTCGTCCCCTTCTCCTCCCACCCCCAACCTTTCCTAGCATCAGAGTCTTTTCCAGTGAGTCAACTCATCGCATGAGGTGGCCAAAGTATTGCAGTTTCAGCTTTAGCATCAGTCCTTCTAATGAACACCCAGGATTGATCTCCTCTAGAATGGACTGGTTGGATCTCCTTGCAGACCAAGGGACTGTCAAGAGTCTTCTCCAGCACCACAGTTCAAAAGCATCAATTCTTCGGCGATCAGCTTTCTTCACAGTCCAACTCTCACATCCATACATGACCACGGGAAAAACCATAGCATTGACTAGACGGACCTTGGTTGACAAAGTAATGTCTCTGCATTTTAATATACTATCAAGGTTGGTCATAACTTTCCTTCCAAGGAGTAAGCGTCTTTTAATTTCATGGCTGCAATCAGCATCTGCAGTGATTTTGGAGCCCCCAAAAATAAAGTCTGACACTGTTTCCACTGTTTTTCCATCTATTTCCCATGAAGTGATGGGACCAGATTCCATGATCTTTGTTTTCTGAATGTTGAGCTTCAAGCCAAACTTTTCACTCTCCTCTTTCACTTTCATCAAGAGGCTTTTGAGTTCCTCTTCACTTTCTACCATAAGGGTAGTGTCATCTGCATATCTGAGGTTATTGATATTTCTCCCAGCAATCTTGATTCCAGCTTGTGCTTCTTCCAGCCCAGCATTCCTCATGATGTACTCTGCATATAAGTTAAATAAGCAAGGTGACAATATACAGCCTTGACGTACTCCTTTTCCTATTTGATTGCTATTATATTTATTATATAAGACATTATTCCAATTATACAAATAAAAATTAGGAGCTTAAAGATTGAGTAATTAGCCCAAGGCAATACAGCTAATAAATGGAAGAGACTAGAAAACTCTGTTAAATCTGACACCAAAATCAATATTATTAAGTACCTTTGTATACCATTCCAAGAATAATGAGAAAAATAATAAATTTATGGTTACATGCTGATTATGAACTTACTGATTTGAGAGACTATTTGAAGTTTAAATTGACGTTTTTGGTTCTTGCATGAGCACACGTTCATTGACACTGAAAGACCTTGACAAAACATGAGGCTCTCAGGGCCATCCATCGCTATCCATGCATTTCTTTAACTAATGTTCACATGTGTGGGAGAGACCAACTGCCCCAGCAGACAAGTAAAAACTTATTAAACCAGAAATGCTTAAAACTAATGACCTCAATGTGAGTAATATTCTTGAGTGTCTTTGAATTAAGTGTGCTTTGGAACATTTTGATTATTATGTTTTTCTATAGAGAAGGAAGACTTGAAAAATTATATTTCATTATTTATTGAACATAGTGAGAGTAGGTAGACTTAAAGGTCATAAGTTCTTACACAAGAAGAATCCATCAATTTAATTCTAAAGTGAAGTAAGGGTAGAATTATTCCTGAAGAACTAGAAGTAATTACCAAAACTAATTATATTGGTCTGGCCTGAGGTTAACAACTGGCCAAGAGTGGCAGTTCGCTGTTTACAAAAGACAAGCAATTATAAACGTCTGCTGGACCTCATTGTGAAAGGATTTTATGAAAATCAAATTTAAGTTAACATGCACAAAGTTCTGAGTGAACACTTTAATGGATAATATGTGAAATTTTAGGATCAGGGTATTGGATGTGTTATGGATTGGTGGCAAATAAAATCGCACACTCACGGAGTAAAAGGTTAATTTTCCAATATAATTTTTTCAAGGTACAAGTTCTTATCAGATGTGAAGTGGCAGCTTAGGGTAGAAGCAGATGCAGCAATGTTCAGCATAACTTATGTTGGTCCCCAGAATCCTTAACAAAAGGAATACCGATGCTGATAACATGGATTGTGCAAGGTAAGATCAATTCTTGCTATCAAACTGCCCCTTTTGATTCAGGTCTTGAGTCACCAACAGAAATAACTTCCACCAACAAGTGAAACACTTCTGTTTAAGGAAATCTTTATTAACCCTGTGCTCTCTCTGTTCTTGAATTAAATGCAGCATCAGAAAAGGGATATGCTTTCCTAAAGGAAGAAAGTAGACTTTCCTTGAGCAATATTTCTAATCTCAGCCTTCTGGTGTTCAAAAGAAGTCCATTCCCCACTCCCCTGACTGATTTAATAGTGCTTTATCTATAGATTGTCTGAAAGACAAATGGATGACCCATGGCACTGTTAGCTAAATGAATCAGAAAAATTAAACTTTTTTTTTTAATTTCAAAAAGGCCTCATATTTTAAATTGATATCTATGCTTAGAAGTTTTGTTGTGTTCTAACATGAATGCTTCTTAGTCTAATTATTTGAGTGCCAGTTTTCTCTTTATCTACTAACTTTGATGGACCACATAGTTTCTGTGATAGATCTTGATGTAAAGTTCAAAGAATACAGGTACAGAGGGATGGGATGGGGAGATAGGTGGGAGGGGGGTTCAAGATGGGGAACATATCTACACCCAGGGCAGATTCATGTCAATGTATGGCAAAACCAATACAATAATGTAAAGTAATTAGCTTCCAATTAAAATAAATAAATTAAAAAAAAAAGAATACAGGTACAGTGTTGTGAACTGGCTGCCTCTAACTGTAATGAAGACCTTAAAGAAAGAAAATTATGTAAGTTCAACATTTTAAATTCCTAGCTCATGGTACCATTATCATTAGTCAAAAGATTTTAACTCAAAGACTTCAGATTAGCACAGGAAAAAATAATGTAAAATGTCTATTTCTATGCATTATTGAATTACAATACAGATTGATTGCATAGCCTCACCAAGTTTCTTAAGTGAAAGATATAAGAATAAAAATACAACTCTGTAAAATAAGATGTTGCTATTTGAAGGGATTTTGAGGTACTTTTAGTTCCTTGCTTAGCCTCTCTTGCTGGTAGAATCATCCTCTTTGCCCCATATAAGACGAAAATGTTCCAGTCAAAATATATAATTTGACATGAATATTCAACAACGATGTGTGTAAAAATCACCACAGTCAGTTTTAGAACATTTCCATCTCTTGTAAAATAAACCATTTATGAGATATCTAAAGTGGTCAAACCATTGGAAAATAGACTGGTTTTTCTCTGAGGTAGAGGAAGGGGGAAAAGACAGTTGTTTCTTAATGTATATCATTGGATATAGAGTTTCAGTCTTGCAAGATAGAAAAGGTTTAGAGATCTGTTGCATAACCTTATGCATATAGTTAGCACCACTGTACTGTACATTTAAAATGATTAAGATGGTAAATTTTTTATGTTTCTTAGCACATTAAAAAAAATAAAGTACCCTTAACTATTGGCCCTCTAATCACACATCTCCCCAAGCCTTGAGCAACCACACCAGTGCACTTTCTGTGTATATTTAGGTTTGACTATTTCAGACATTTAATATAGACAGAATCATAAAATGGGTAATATTCTGTAACTTCTTTCAGTTAGCATAACATTTTGAAGGTTCATCTATGTGGTAGCATATATCAGTACTTCATTCCTTTTAATGATCAAGTAATATTTCATTGTCTAGATGAATCACATTTTGTTTATCCATTCATGAGTTTTTGGATATTTGGGTTGTTTCCACTTTTTCAGCAAGATAGATGACACTGCCATGAATGTTAATTTCTCTTGAATCTATGGTTATGAGTGGAATTGCTGGATCATATCTAACTCCATATTTGACTGAGAAACCGTCAGATTTGTTACATTCTCAATTGCAGTAGATGATGGTTACTGTTTTACCACATCCTAACCAACACATCTTACTTTCCTCTTTTTGGATTATACCATCATAGTGGGTCGGAAGAAGGCAATGGCAAGCCACTCCAGTACTATTGCCTAGAAAATCCCATGGATGGAGGAACCTGGTAGGCTGCAGTCCGTGGGGTCGCTAAGGGTCAGACACGACTGAGTGACTTCACTTTCACTTTTCACTTTCACACATCGGAGAAGGAAATGGCAACCCACTCCAGTGTTCTTGCCTGGAGAATCCCAGGGACGGGGGAGCCTGGTGGGCTTCCGTCTATGGGGTCACACAGAGTCGGACACGACTGAAGTGACTTAGCAGCAGCAGCAGCAGCAGTGGGTCGGAGGTGGTCTCACATTGTATTTTCAATTTGCAATTCTCTGGCAACTAATTATGTTAAGCACCTTTCTATATATTTATTGGCCTTTCTTATATCCCCTTTGGATAAATATTCATTCAGACTGTTTGCAATTATTTATTTACATATATATATATATTTATTTTAAAATATTTTTATTGAATGCAAGATTCTTTAAAATTTTTGTTTCACACATGTGATCACATAATAACCCTTTCTTCCCTCTACCCTTATGTTGAGCCTCCCAACCTTCCCTCTCCCCACTGGTAATGACTAATTTGTTCTCCGTATTTGTGAGTCTGCTTCTTTTTGTTTTATTCACAAGTTTGTTGTATTTTTTAGATTCTACGTATAGGTAATATCATACAGTTTTGTCTTTGTCTGCCTTATTTCGCCTAGCACAATGTCCCCTAAGACCATCCGTGTTGCTGTAAGTAGCAAAATTTCATTCTTTTCATGGATGAGTAGCCCATTGTCTATTTTGCTGATGGATTAATCCTTTTATCATTATGAAACAATCTACTTTAATATTTTTAATGTCTATTTTATTTATTATTTGTATTACTACTACAATTCGCTGTGCTTTAATTACATGCGTGCTCAGTCGTGTCCAACTGTTTGTAACCCCATGGACTATAACCTGCCAGGTTCCTCTGACCATGGAATTTTCCAGGCAAGAATACTGGAGTGGGTTGCCATTTCCTCCTCCAGGGGGGTCTTCCTAACCCAGGGATCGAACCCACATCTCTTGCATATTCTGCATTGGCATGCAGATTCTTTTCCACTGTGCCACCTGGGAAGCAGCTTAGGTATATATATATATTCAGGTGGTGGTTATCACTTGCATACCCCCTGGTTGTTTTATATATGCACTTATATGGGCATATATCTGTGTCTATATCTATCTAATTTACTATCTCAGCTGGCTGGATTGGGGAAGCTGGTGGAGGAAGTTTCAGAGACGCTGTCAGTCTAATATGTCTTACTCTTGAGGGAGACAAATTAATATGGCGTTTATGCCAATGCCCAAGTACGTCTATTTAAATTATATATTTGGGAAGTAAGAAAATGCCTGATTAGGTGGGTCCTTAAACTTAGTAAACATTCTAAGCCTGACTAGAACAGAGCCCCTTTTATTACCTGGTCCCTATATACTCCTTCTCCAACAGAGGTTGTGTGATGATGATATATCAGGTCTCCAAGTATCAATGAAGACTCAGTCCTCATGTCCAAGAGTACTTGAATTATTTGTTTCTTTTTTCCCAGTGCACAATTACAAAGAAAATGGACATAGGTCTTCTGGGGGGTGGACTAGGAGAATAATTACTGTATTCTCTTGCTACAGAAGCCTTTATTATGGCAACCAGATTCTACTTCAGCCAAGAGTTTTCTGTTCTAAAAACTGGTTCTAGTTCTGCTTCAGGAAGTAGGCAAAGGATCATGACCTTTAGTGGGTTATTTTATGTTCATCTTTGTTGCCTCTAAAGATGTCATATTCCAGTAACTGTCTCTATAAATCTCTGTATGTCAGGCCACCCTTGCTGTCACTCTGACTTTGTTGTCTATTCAAATAATTGCACCAACCTTACCTCTGATATTTAAGCACTATCACATGGTCTTTCATATCATCCTCATTTGAGCTTCACAGTGATATGGTTGCCTGTCTTACTAGAGAATTCCTTGCTGCTTGTATGGGTTCCTCAAATTACAAGATTACCTGGTGATATTCCCATTGTTACATGGTACACCACTCTGGCATGTTCTCTTCTCAGAGACTTTTCATACCTTCTTCCTCTCTCTATCATGGCAGTTCTGGCATTTCTAGTTCACTTCAAGTGACCCAAGGGAACTTCTCCTAACTTCTAAGAGCCATGTTAGCAGCAAATTAGTACCTTTTCTAAGGTCCTCCACAGGGTGTTAAATCCTGTATTCTGGGAAATAAACTTTCTTATTCAAGGTTATGTCCAGCACTCCTATACCCTTTATCCAGCCTATTCAGGATACAGTTCAAGAAATCCTCTTCTGGCTCTTTCTGGTATATATTTCCTAGACCGTGCAGCCAAGCAGTTCCTTTGGGATATGGTCTTTCTTCTGCAAGAAGCCTAACATTTGTCTGGCAGCTCATAATATTAAAACTTAACTCCAGGTTTTGGCCTAATGGCCAGCCTGAGCAGTAGAGATGAATTCTGAAGGGGGAATCTGTTGTTTGCAAGGCAGAGGCTTCTGTATAATTGTCAAGGAAAAGTGGGAGTGATAGGCTTTAACAGGAAAAAATGGGTCTTTTCTGCATACCCAAAAGATTCAGGGGGATATAAAGATTCAAGATTGTAAAGTGCATTAGTTTAGATGTCTCCCATATCATACTCAGGGTCTGACACTTGTCAGTAAGGGGCTTGACTCTGGCTCAACAGACTTACTTGGGTTTGAAGTCAATATCTCAAGTTCTGCTATTCTAGGCTGAATGCTTGGGGCTCAACTTGTTTTCTCCTCTTCCAGGAGGGAACAAAATACCTTTTTTTGCTGCTAATAAGGCCCTTTTAGCTTCACACTTATCCTCAATTCTGTTCATTATTCACAACCTTTTATATATCTCTTTCAAAAACTTCTTGCCCCACAGAAATAGCCTTTTAATTCCACTATCCTTGTAACTATTATTTTGCCTATAACTATCATATGCCTGATACATTACCCTAGTTAGGGCATGCACTCCTTTGGTACACCATTATAGTTCACCATGGGTGAAAGTTGTAAACATTGGCATGCTTCCTGATGCCAGGTCCTATCATTGTTCCATCTTCCACCAGTGATGTTATCCTTGCTAGATGAGCTGCAAGGGACTCATTCCCAAATACCATCTTAGTATCTACTTTCTGGTAACAATCCAGGCACCAAGTGTTGCAATTCAGGTGCCCTAGAAAGGAAGCTGTGAGATGGAGATTACCACTCAGGAATTGCTATCACTGTCTGTGGAGGTTGGAAGCAGGGTGTATTTAGCAGAGGGAGAAAGTGGGCTGTGATGCGTTCAAAAGAAAGGATGAAGTCAATCCCAAAAGGAGCTCTGAGGGATGAGCCTGCGGGGTAGTCCCAAATTGGGAAGGAAAAACAGGCCTTTGTATTCTTGCCTTGACTAGTCTTTGGATGTGGGCGTGTCTTCAGACAAGGTAGCACTCCTCAGTTGAGGGTGATAATAAGGTGATGAACTCACCTGAAAGCTCTCAGCTACTAATAGTTCCAAGAGCTGGGGAATGAGTGCTGCAGTATGGAAGATGAAGGATCTGGTGGCGTCATCTTGTATGCACTGCAATACACATTCAGAATTCTTATACTTTTTGGCAATTTTTGTTATTAAATGCAATTGTATCTATATACCTATGGCAGGTTTTGAGGTTGTAATATCTAATTACAGCTTTCAGTTCAGTCTCTCAGTTGTGTCCAGATCTTTGCGACCCCATGGAGTGCAGCACACCAGGATTCCCTGTCCATCACCAACTCCTGGAGCTTGCTTAAGCTCATGTCCATTGAGGCGGTGATCCCATCCAACCATCTCATCTTGTCATCCCCTTCTCCTCCTGCCTTCAATATTTCCCAATATCAGGGTCTTTTCCAATGAGTTAGTTCTTTGCATCAGGTGGCCAAGTATTGGAGCTTCAGCATCAGTCTTTCCAATGAATATTCAGGGTTGATTTCCTTTAGGAAATTTAATTGACTGGTTGGATCTCCTTGCAGTCCAAGGGACTCTCAAGAGTCTTCTCCAATACCACAGTTCAAAGGCATCAATTCTTGGGCGCTCAGCCTTCTTTATGGTCCAACTCTCATGCCACTACATGACTACTGGAAAAAACATAGTTTTGACTATACAAACCTCTGTTGACAAAATGATGCCTCTGCTTTTTAATACTGTCTAGGTTTGTCATATCTTTCCTTCCAAGGAGCAAGTGTCTTTTAACTTCATGGCTGCAGTCACCATCTGCAGTGATTTTGAAGCCCAAGAAAATAAAATCTGTCACTGTTACCATTTTTTCCCCATCTTTTTGCCATAAAGTTGATGGGACTGGATGTCATGATCTTAGGTTTTTGAATGTTGAGTTTTAAGCCAGCTTTTTCACTCCCCTCTTTCACCCTCATTGAGAGGCTCTTTAGCTCCTCTTTCTGCCATTAGAGTGGTATCATCTGCATATCTGTAGTTGTTGATACTTCTCCCAGCAATCTTGTTTTCAGATTGTGATTCATCCATGTAGCATGATGTACTCTGCATAAAAGTGAAATAAGTAGGGTGACAATATACAGCCTCGACATACTCCTTTCCCAATTTTGAACCAGTCTGTGGTTCCATGTGTGGTTCTAACTGTTGCTTCTTTACCAGTGTACAGTTTTCTCAGGAGACAGGTAGTCTGGCATTCCCATCTCTTTGAGATTTTCCACAGTTTATTGTGATCCACATAGTCAAAGGCTTTAGCAAAGTCAATGAAGCAGAAGTAGATGTTTTCTGGAACTCCCTTGCCTTCTCCATGATCCAACAAATGTTGGTAATTTGATCTCTTGTTCCTCTGCCTTTGCCAAACCCAGCTTGTACATCTGGAAGTTCTCAGTTCACGTACTATTGAAACCTAGCTTGAAGAATTTTGTGCATAACCTTACTAGCATGTGAAATGAGTGCAATTGTACGGTAGTTTGGACATTCTTTTGCATTTCCCTTCTTTGAGATTGTAATGAAAACTGACCTTTTCCAGTCCTGTGGCCACTGCTCAAAAAACATGATTACCTAGTGATATTCTTATCCTTATATGGTACACCACTCTAGCGTGTTTTCTTTTTAGAGACTTTTCATACCTTCTTCCTCTCTCTATCATGGCAATTTGGGCATTTCTAGTTCACTTTGAGTGGCCCAAGTGAACTTTTCCTAACTTCTAAGAGTCATGTTGACAGCAAATTAATACATTTCCCAGGGTCCTCCACAGAGTGTTATATCCTGTATTCTAAGAAATAAATTCTTTCTTATTTCCAGATTTTCTGGCATATTGAGTGCAGCACTTTAACAGCATCACCTTTTAGGTTTTAAAATAGCTCAACTGAAATTCCTTCACCTCCACTTTGTTTGTAGTAATGCTTCCTAAGGCCCACTTGACCTCACACTCCAGGATGTCTGGGTCTAGGTGAGTGATGATACCATCATGGTTATCTGGGTTATTAGGACCTTTTTTATATAGTCCTTCTGTGTATTCTTGCCACCTCTTCTTAATATCTTCTGCTTCTGGTAGATCCTTATCTTTGTGTCCTTTATGGTGCCCATCCTTGCATGAAATGTTCCCTTTGAATCTTCGATTTTCTTGAAGAGTTCTCTAGTCTTTCCCATTCTACTGTTTTCCTCCATTTCTTTGCATCTCATATTGGCACTATGTTAATATTTTATAAATTTTCAGGCTGATTTATTATGAATATGCTATCTTTCCTCTTAGGTATGTATGTGTATTTTTATTTCTTTATTCTTAAATAGCCAAGTTAATAAAGATATTTGTTCAAAATTACTGCCATATGTCTTGCTATAATACCTGGAGATTTTTTCTCCTCAAATTTGTTTTGTTTTCTGTGGGTTTTATGTGGCAAATTTTCTTTGGTCTTGTGATACCTTAAACTATTTGAATTATAATCTCACTTTTCAATGATAATTTCATTAAGAATGACAAATTTTATATTCAAAGTTTCTAGCCTTTGAATCATTAAAAATCATCCTTATTTCATCTTGAAAACAGGTTTCTAATGCTATGTATGAGATCTATTCCTTCTCACTGAAAGATCTTCACAGATTTTTTTTTGTCTTGGGTATTCATCAGTTTTACTAAATTTTAGTAGAAAATTTTGTGTTTGTTTATTAATCTCTGCATGTCATTCAATGGAATTTTCAATCTGGCATTTTTTATTGCTCCAATTAAATCTATAGATTTATTTCAGAGCTATATTTTTTAAATATATCCAATATTTCTCAAAATTGTTTCTAATTTTTATTTTTCTTTATCTGGAATTCCCATTATTTGGACTTTGGAAATTTCTACACTTTTCTTTCATATGTTTTTATCTTTCCTTTTATGATTTTATTTTCTATTTCCTGTTGGGAGAGTTTCTCAATGTGGTTTTCAAGTTCACAAATGTTCTTTAGTTGTGTATATCCTACTATTTATCTCTCTTTCTACTGTAACATTTTCATATTAATATTTCCTCTTTCTTCTTTTATTCAGTTCAGTTCAGTTGCTCAGTCATGTCCGACTCTCTGCGACCCCATGAATCACAGCATACCAGGCCTCCCTGTCCATCACTAACTCCCAGAGTTCACTCAAACTCATGTCCATCGAGTTGGTGATGCCAACCATCCATCTCATTCTCTGTCGTCCCCGTCTCCTCCCGCCCCCAATCTCTCCCAGCAGCAGAGTCTTTTCCAGTGAGTCAACTCGTCATATGAGGTGGCCAAAGTATTGGAGTTTCAGTTTTAGCATCAGTCCTTCCAATGAACACCCAGGATTGATCTCCCCTAGAATGGACTGGTTGGATCTCCTTGCAGTCCAAGGGACTCTCAAGAGTCTCCTCCAGCACCACAGTTCAAAAGCATCGATTCTTCGGCGATCAGCTTTCTTCACAGTCCAACTCTCACATCCGTTTTAATTCTTGTCTTGTATTGCTATTATATTCTCTTATGCCTTTACTACATTTATCATGCTCATTTAGAAAGTTTAGTCCATCTACACCCATTTTGCAGTTTTTTCCAACATAATTTTATTCCCTCGAGTGTTTCATTGTTTGGATTTTGAACTAATATTTCTATGGGGTATATCAACTACTGTTTCTGATGAGTAGTATAGGTGAAATGCTTAAGAATCTACAGCTGCAGAGACTTCAAGAGGAACAGAAAGAGGGAGAAGCCTGAGGCACCAGAAAATTCCACTTAATTACTCCTTACACTGCCAAGGAACTCATCATATCTGAACTTCACCTCAATCCTTTAAGAAGAAGTAACATTGGGAAGATGCTGTTTTCCTATAGGATGATCTACTGAATACTTAGAGTAGAAAACTGTAGATTGGCATGAAAATTACAGGTACTCTAAAACATTACCATGAATTTCTGATTTATCTTACCAAGGTTTTCAAATTTCACTGGAAATATGATGGCCACTTTTGGCTTCCAGTAGACTTTTGGCCACCTCGTGCGACGAGTTGACTCACTGGAAAAGACTCTGATGCTGGGAAAGGTTGGGGGCGGGAGGAGAAGGGGACGGCGGAGAATGAGATGGCTGGATGGCAACACCGACTCTGTGGACATGAGTTTGAGTGTACTCTGGGAGTTGGTGATGGATAGGGAGGCCTGGCGTGCTGTGATTCATGGGGTCGCGGAGAGTCGGACACGACTGAGCGACTGAACTGAACTGAACTGAACTGAGACTTTTGAAGGAACATATGGTTTCCAGTGATACAAGTGTGCAAAATATCATCTCAGCACATCTGGTAAGTTGAATTATTATTTTCTTATTGCCATTTTATATTCAGCATGTGGATCTCTATTCAGGGGACATTCACATGAATAATACAGAATGTATGAAGATAATATTAAGTGCTAGGATATTCTAGTTTGGGGTGAAAATTGGCATCAACAAAGGAAAATCCTTATATGGGAAAACAGTCTGTACTGACATGTCTGTGAACAACACTTTGCATTCAGAATGCCATCACCATTGAATGGTCTGCACCCCTCAGTAGCAGTTAAAAATTTAAGATGTTTCAGATATTCTTAAAGTAATAAGGTATTTTTAAATTGATTTTGAAGAGTTTATATTTAAAAATGGTAAATTGAATGCCATAATTGTTAGTAAAAAACTTAAATTGCCTGATTCTCTTACTTATTTACTGAAAAAAAAATTAAAGTCTTTAAAAGCTGCCTTTATTGTCAGAAATCATGTTTCTCATGGGGAATAATAATCACTGATAGAAATGAAAATATTTGCTATTCAACATTAAAATATAAGTGTGGTTCACTGCAAAAATAATCAGCTTCAAAAGCATTTTTAGTATAGTAGGTATTATTTTGTATTTTGTTAGTTTCTTACTTTTTTTTTAATGAATCTGTGAAAACTTTACATTGAAAGGCTTTAAAATGATCATGTAGCAGAAATTTCCAGTTTGTTCAACAAAGATTCTGGTCTCAAGGTAATTTGAGAGATTTCTCTTTTGTACATGTGGTGGGGAGGGGGAGTGCAGTGCAGAGGAAGCTAGTAATATATTCTTTGTAAGGTACTCAGTGGTCTCCAACTCTCATTTCTTGAAATGAACCTGATTCATAGAAATAACCTAAATTCATGCAAAACTTTGCCTCCTGAAAATGTGAGTGACAAAACTGGCACACGTCACTGATTTAGAGCTTATTTCCAAGGAGCTAAAATATATTTTTTAACAAAGAAATTTTCTTTAGATGGGGTACAGAGCCTTCAAAGATGCACTCTTTGAAGTAAAGAACTTACTATATTTAAATATATATAAACATTGGTATATATTTAAATATGTGACTCATGTCGTTATGATTATACTTTGTATACAGTCAGAATGAAAAAAAAGAGTTAAGGAAAAGTGTGAGCATATCATACATTTCATTGAAGATAAATCAGTTATTTTCAAAAATTTGAAATTGAGGCATTTAAATTACTTGACATTCAGAAACAGGCTATTTATTTAAATAAAATAGAATTTCCTAAGTGACCCTTTAAAAAAATATTCTTAACAACACTGATTATTTAGAAAACAATGCATTCCTTTTACAGTTTTTTTTAAAATAAAATACTGATTGCTTATACAAAAAAAGATATGTTATTTATCTTTAATTACAGCAAATATCTGATACTTCCAAGGCAATAAGAAATGCAACTCTTCAATGAACAAATTAAATCACTTTATATGCTAGAGATTGAGACCAGATGCCTTTTATGACCTTAAATTACACAATTATGATCCCATGTTGCTGTATTTTGTGAGCAACAGACCTAAGGATTTCCTGAATTGAATGAATTTATTACCATATTAACATGGTAAAATCTCATTCTCAATTACATGTTGTTTACTGTATTATTCAGACTGCCTATACTGCTGTTTGATAAGGTATTAAAGCGTGTTTCAAAACAAGGAAAAGTTAAAGGCAATCCCCCCAAATTGAAAATACCTTGATTTTCCTTTGTTTAAGATTCAGAAATCATATATCCTCTATTTATCACTGTCTTTCATAAACCAAAATCCCACACAACAGTGTTATGTTATACCCTACCCTAGAATTTATGATGTAAATGTTGTTTTCATTGTTCTTAATTTTGCTTTCATTTTCTTCATTTTTCTTTCTAATTCAGTGTATTGATTTTTCAAGTTCATTAGTTGTTTTAGCTCTCCTACTGTGTAGTACTATAGGCCTTGAAGAATTGAAAGTGTTTTGCATAGCAATTGTTCTAAGGAATCACACCATAATGCCAGTAAAAAAAATCAACTGCCAAATAAATGCAGAAAGTATTGCTTTAATTCCAAATGACTTGCTGAAGCTATATGCAGGTTAAAATTTTCTTACAATAAACATTTCAGTATAGAATATTAGAATAGAGTATACAATAGAAGCAACATTTCTTAAAAATGTAAAAATTTTTAACAAAATTAATCATCTCTGAAACTTTAAACAAATATGCTAAAGAAACTTTATAACTTTGTTATTGTTAGTTAAGACCAATAGAAGTGACAAAGACATTAGATCAATAAACAAGGTTTTTTTTTCCAAAATTGATATTATCAACAAAGAAAGCTTCAATTTTGTATAAATCAACCACATGTCACATTTAGTTCTCTCATTTAGATACACTTGTAGAAACAAAATAAACTTCTTTCTTGTGGCTTTCAAGTATGCCAAGACCCCACAAATATAGTGCCCTTTATACAACACTGAACTTACTACACAAACCCATGTTTCAGTTGATGAAATATGATAAAAAATTTTAAGAACCAGTGTCCCCATGAAACATTCATTAGAGTAATCACATTTCAGCATATAAAAATAAACAAGTAAATAAATAAAAACGTTAAGCTTATTCTGTTTAGCCACAAACTAAATATATATGATAATAAATAGTTGTCTATTACAGAATCATTCTTGCTTTTGAACTCTGACAAAAGATGACGTGAAAGTGAAAGACAAAATATAAATCTCAGCAATTTGAATAAATATTTACATTTATAGTCAGATGGATTAATCATTTTTTAAACATGTAAACTTATTATCAAAGAAACACAATAGGGCATTTGACACAGAACGCCTCTTAATAATCAAATTGTTGAGTTTGTTTTCTTTTTAAATGTTTTACTTTTATTGTAGAATACCAATAGTCTTGGTAAAAAGATAGAGAAAAATAAGATAAATAGGTAGCTTAAAAAGACCCTTTGTCTTTTTATCACTACTTGGGTAAGTGACAAGAGGCAAGGTGTCTTCCAAGTGTCCTGGTTGGAGGTATTAGCTTATTTTGTCACATTCAGAAAATGATAGGAAGAGTCTTCAGAGGAAATTCTCCCAAGCAAGCCAGTGTCTAGGAAAGGTTTTATATAATCAGAAAGTTGAACATCCAGGATGAATTATAAAGACTTGAGCTTTATATAGTTTGTTTTCACAACAAACTGTGGAAAATTCTTCAAGAGATGGGAATACCAGACCACCTTACCTGCCTTCTGAGAAATCTGTATGCAGGTCAAGAAGCAACAGTTAGAACTGGACATGGAACAACAGACTGTTCCAAATTGGGAAAGGAGTACATCAAGGCTGTATATTGTCACCCTGCTTATTTAACTTATTTGTAGAGTATATCATGTGAGATGCCAGGCTGGATGAAGCACAAGCTAGAATCAAGATTGCCGGGAGAAGTATCAATAACCTCAGATACGCAGATGACACCACCCTTATGGCAGAAAGTGAAGAAGAACTAAAGAGCCTCTTGATGAAAGTGAAAGAGGAGAGTGAAAAGGTTGGCTTAAAACTCAGCATTCAGAAAACTAAGATCATGGCATCTGGTCCCATCACTTCATGGCAAAGAGATGGAGAAACAATGGAAACAGTGACAGACTGTATTTTGGGGGGCTCCAAAATCACTGCAGATGGTGATTGCAGCCAGGAAATTAAAAGACACTTGTTTCTTGGAAGAAAAGCTATGACCAACCTAGATAGCATATTAAAAAGCAGAGACACCACTTTGCCAACAAAGGTCCATCTAGTCAAAGCTATGGTTTTTCCAGTAGTCATGTATGGATGTGAGAGTTGGACTACAAGGAAAGCTGAGCGCAAAAGAATTGATGCTTTTGAACTGTGGTGTTGGAGAAGACTCTTGAGAGTTCCTTGAACTGCAAGGAGATCAAACCAGTCCATCCTAAAGGAAATCAGTCCTGAATATTCATTGGAAGGACTGATGTTGAAGCTGAAACTCCAATACTCTGTCCACCTGCTGGGAATAACTGACTCATTGGAGAAGAACTGATGCTGGGAAAGATTGAAGGTAGGAGGAGAAGGGGATGACAGAGGGTGAGATGGTTGGATGGCATCACCGACTCAGTGGACATGAGTCTGAGTAAGCTACGGGAGTTGCTGATGGACAGGGAAGCTTGGCGTGCTGCAGTCCATGGGGTCACAAAGAGTTGGACAAAACTGAGCGACTGAACTGAATTGAGCTTTATCTAGAGACCACACCAATTATAGGATTGCTACCTAGCAGAGAAGACAATAACAAGGTTTAAATTATAAAGTAAGTTAATTTCTTTTGTCTGGCATAAATGAGATTTTAAGTTGACAGTGATTTTCCAAAATTGAAGCATAGTTGTTATGCAATATTATATAAGTTTCATGTGTGCAGTATAGTGATTCACAATTTTTAGAGGTTATATTTCACTTATAAAATACCAGTCATGTTCCCTGTGGTATACAATATATCCTTGTATCTTATTCTGTACGTACATAGAAATGTGTATATATAAAGGTTGGGGGTGGGAGGAGAGGGGATGACAGAGAATGAGATGGCTGGATGATATCACCGACTCTATGGACATGAGTTTGGGTGAACTCCAGGAGTTGGTGATGGACAGGGAGGCCTGGCATGCTGTGATTCATGGGGTCGCAAAGAGTTGGACACGACTGAGCGACTGAACTGAACTGAACCCCTATATTGCCCTTCACTCCTCCTTTTACTCAGTGGTAACCACTAGTTTCTGGGCTCCAAAATCACTGCAGATGGTGACTGCAGCTATGAAATTAAAAGACGCTTACTCCTTGGTAGGAAAGTTATGACCAAACTAGACAGCGTATTAAAAGGCAGAGACATTACTTTTTCAACAAAGGTCCATCTAGTCAAGGCTTTGGTTTTTCCAGTGGTCATGTATGGATGTGAGAGCTGGACTAAAAGAAAGCTAAGTGCAGAATTGATGCTTTTGAACTGTAGTGTTGTAGAAGACTCTTGAGAGTCCCTTGGACTGCAAGGAGATTCAACCAGTCCATCCTAAAGGAGATCAGTCCTGGGTGTTCATTGGAAGGACTGATGCTGAACCTGAAACTCCAATACTTTGGCCACCTGATGCAAAGAGCTGACTCATTTGAAAAGACCCTGATGCTGGGAAAGATTGAGGGCAGGAGGAGAAGGGGATGACAGAGGATGAGATAGTTGGATGGCATCACCAACTCAATGGGCATGGGTTTGGGTGAACTCTGGGAGTTGGTGATGGATAGGGAGGCCTGGCGTGCTGCGGTTCATGGGGTTGCAAAGAGTCAGGCATGGCTGAGGGACTGACCTGAACTGAACCACTAGTTTGAAGAACAAAATTTTTAAAGTTTCAAAATTAGTCTTGTTTACAGACTCTTGGAGGGCACAAACAAATCCTTGTGTGCACCAGGAGCTAGGAGGAAGAGCAGTATCTCCACAAGAGACTGAACCAGACTTGCTTGTGAGTGTCCAGTAGTCTCTGGTGGAAGTGTGGTGGGTCAACAGTTTGGCCTCATGCCAAACAGGGAGGGAACACAGCCCAGCTTATCAACAGAAAATTGGATGAAAGATTTACTAAGCATGGCCCCACCCATCAGAACAAGACCCAGTTTGCCCCACAGTCAGTCTCTCCCATCAGGAAGCTTCCATAAGCCTCTTATTCTTATCTGTCAGCATGCAGACAGAATGAAAACCACAATCACAGAAAACTAACCAAACTGATCACATGGATCACTGCTGCTGCTGCATGGATCACAGCCTTGTCTAACTCAATGAGACTATGAGCCATGCCTTGTAGGGTCACTCAAGATGGATGGGTCATGGTGGAGACAAAACGTGGTCTGCTGGAGGAAGAAATGGCAAACCTCTTCAGTTTTCTTGCCTTGAGAACCCCATGAACAGTATGAGAAGATAAAAAAACTGGACACTGAAAGGTGAACTCTCCAGGTCGGTAGGTGCCCAATATGCTCCTGGAGAAGAGTGGAGAAATAACTCCAGAAAGAATGAAGAGACGAAGCCAAAGCGGAAACAATGCCCAGTTGTGGATGTGACTGGTGATGAAAGCAAAGTCCGATGCTGTAAAGAACAATATTTCACAGGAACTTGCAAGGTCCATGAATCAAGGGAAATTGAAAGTGGTCAAACAGGATATGGCAAGAGTGAACACTGACATTTTAGAAATCAGTGAACTAAAATGGACAGGAATGGGCAAATTTAATTCAGATGACCATTATATCTACTACTGTGGGCAAGAATCCCTTAGAGGATGTGAAGTAGCCTTCATAGTCAACAAAAGAGTCCAAAATGCAGTACTTGGGTGAAATCTCAAAAATGACAGAATGATCTTTGTTTGTTTCCAAGGCAAACCATTACTTTGCCAACAAAGGTCCGTCTAGTCAAGGTTTGGTTTTTCCTGTGGTCATGTATGGATGTGAGAGTTGGACTGTGAAGAAAGCTGATCACCGAAGAATTGATGCTTTTGAACTGTGATGCTGGAGAAGACTCTTGAGAGTCTCTTGGACTGCAAGGAGATCCAACCAGTCCATTCTAAAGGAGATCAATCCTGGGTGTTCATTGGAAGGACTGATGCTGAAGCTGAAACTCCAATACTTTGGCCACTTCATGCATCGAGTTGACTCACTGGAAAAGAGTCTGATTTTAGGAAGAATTGGGGGTGGGAGGAGACGGGGACGACCGAGAATGAGATGGCTGGATGGCATCACCGACTTGATGGACATGAGTTTGAATGAACTCCGGGAGTTGGTGATGGACAGGGAGGCCTGGCGTGCTGTGATTCATGGGGTCGCAAAGAGTCCGTCACGACTTAGCGACTGAACTGAACTGAACTGAAGGCAAACCAATCAGTATCACAGTAATCTAAGTCTATGCCAAGTCTATCAGTGCCACAAAGATTATAAGGTTTGTTTTCAATAATTTATCATCCTTATAGCTTCAAGATATGAACTCCTTTCTGGTACATGCATTGAAAACTCCTAAAATTTAAGAATAAATTTACATGTTTACATGAATGTCAACTATTCAACATGGAGGCGGAGGTCGATAAGCTGGAACTGATGTTTGAGATATAATTTAGCAGAAGATATTAAGAAGAGGTGGCAAGAATACACAGAAGAACTGTACAAAAAAGATCTTCATGACCAAGATAATCACGATAACGTGATCACTGACCTAGAGCCAGACATCTTGGAATGTGAAGTCAAGTGGACCTTAGAGAGCATCACTACGATCAAAGCTAGTGGAGGTGATGGAATTCCAGCTGAGCTATTTCAAACTTGAAAGATGATGCTGTGAAAGTGCTGCACTCAATATGCCAGCAAATTTGGGAAACTCAGCAGTGGCCACAGGACTGGAAAAGAAAAATCCAGTTACACTTTTAAAGGAATTGTCAGCAATAAAGTCTCGATATCAAACTTTGCATGTTCGCTTTAAACCAATTGCTGTGGAGCAGAAAGAGACTAAGAGCCGCATTTGTGCTACTTTCAATAAGACTATGACCCTGATACAAGAACTGCAGAAGGAAACAGACCTGGAGCTGTTACCACTGACTGAAGAAGAGAAAACTGCGGCAGAGCAGTTAAGAGCTCACATGTCAGACTTATGAGGAAGAAATGGACTTGCAAAAAGGAACTCTAATGGGGAAGAAATCAATCCCAGAAATTTAGGAAGATGTCTTGTTAACATTGATGACTATTGGTCGGGAGATGACAAAGGAGATTTGGCTTGGGTGACTGGATAGTGATGCCTTCCACAGAAGAGGGGGATACAAGAGAAGGGCAGATATTGTATTAATAAAGTTCAGCCAAAGGGGCAGAATGGAAATAAAGAGATTTTAAAAATAAAAAAAAATTTCAACAATCACTGCAGGTAGAATACTTTATGGTAATTTGTGAAAGCACATTAGGAAACTAATACAGATTTTGGTACTAGAAATGCAGTGCTGCTGTAACAAGTATCTAAAGATGTTGAAGTGGCTTTGGAACTGAGAGTGAGTAGAGGTTGGAAGAATGTTGAGGAGCATGTAGAAAAATTCTAGATTGCCTTTAAGAGACTATTAGTAGAAATCTGAACTTCAAGGACACCCCCAGTGGAGGCTTACAGACTATAGCAATGAGTACTTGGGGAGTGCTGCCGGAAAATGTTCTGAAGGAAGTGAGGAATTCATTACTATAAACTGAAGGAAAGAGGATCCTTGCTATACGTGGAGCAGAAATCTTAGCAGAATTTGTCCTGAAGTTGTGTGGAAAGCAGAAATAATTAAAACTGAATTAGGATATATAATGTGATTTCCAAGCAAAGTTTTAAAGGTGCAGCTGGTTTCTTTTTGCTGCTTCTAGTAAAATGTTAAAATAGATTAAGTGAGAAAACTATGAAGCAAAAAGGAAACATGTCTTGAAGTTTGGGGAATTCTCAGCCTGTCCTGACTGCAAGAAACACTAAAATTAGGAAACTGTCTATCAATGAAAACTGGTTCTGGAAAGAAGGACAAAGGTGTGGTTGGACAACTTTGTGCTGTAATAATATCTTAGAAAGATCTTATAAAGTATTTTCACTCAAAAAGCACTGTTATGAGATTCAGTATGTGACTCACAGAGCTGCCAATCAAGAAGAGAGTAGTAAGAAAATATGAGGGTATTGAACCCTCAGACATTCCAGCAAAAGCTAAAGTAGAGATTGGCTTTTCCAGGAAAGATCAGTAACCAAGCCAGAGGATGGAGCTTTAGTTGCCAAGAACAGAGCTGAGAAATGCCGAGGATTATTCCCAGGCTTTGAAAACTGATGGAGTTTGCCTGATTAAATTTTGAAATTGTTAGAACCAGATAGAATGGCTTAATTATTTGGTTTTACAAGTTCACAGATGAAGGAAAATTGTGTCTTGGGTTGGAGTCCTGTATCTGATTGAGATAATTTAGAAGACCAGATGTGGAACTTTTGCAGCCATGAAATTAAAAGGTGCTTACTCCTTGGAAGGAAAGTTATGACCAACTTAGATAGCATATTAAAAAGCAGAGACATTACTTTGCCAACAAAGGTCCATTTAGTCAAGGCTATGGTTTTTCCAGTGGTCATGTGTGAATGTGAGAGTTGGACTGTGAAGAAAGCTGATCGCCGAAGAATTGATGCTTTTGAACTGTGGTGTTGGAGAAGACTCTTGAGAGTCCCTTGGACTGCAAGGAGATCCAACCAGTCCATTCTAAAGGAGATCAGTCCTGGGTGTTCATTGGAAGGACTGATGCTAAAGCTGAAGCTCCAATACTTTGGCCACCTCATGTGACGAGTTGACTCACTGGAAAAGACTCTGATGCTGGGAGGGATTGGGGGCAGGAGGAGAAGGGGACGACAGAGAATGAGATGGATGGATGGCATCACCGACTCGATGGACATGAGTTTGAGTGAACTCCGGGAGTTGGTGATGGACAGGGAGGCCTGGCGTGCTGTGATTCATGGGTTTGCAAAGAGTCGGACAAGACTGAGCAACTGAACTGAACTGACTGAATTTAGATGACAAGATGTGGAACTTTTGAGTCGATAAGATTTCAATAAAATGTTGGTCTTGAAATTGATGTTTTAATGGAGTAAGACCTTTGGGGACCTTGGTATGGGATAAATATATTTAACATGTATCAGACATGAATCCTTGAGGGCCAGAGGGTGGAATGTGGTATACTGATCCTGGGTGTTCATTGGAAGGACTGATGCTAAAGCTGAAACTGCAATACTTTGGCCACCTCATGCGACGAGTTGACTCACTGGAAAAGACTCTGATGCTGGGAAAGGTTGGGGGTGGGAAGAGAAGGGGACGACCGAGGATGAGATCGCTGGATGGCATCACCGACTCTGTGGACATGAGTTTGAGTGAACTCCGGGAGTTGGTGATGGACAGGGAGGCCTGGCGTGCTTCATGGGGTCGCGGAGAGTTGGACACGACTGAGCGACTGAACTGAACTATCCACCAGAATACTTAAAAAAAATTACAATTAAAAAAAATCAATTATGTTATTGAGATATAGTCAACATGTAACATTTGTAAGTTTAAGGAGTCTAGCTTGTTAGTTTGATGTATTTATATATTGCAATATGCTTAGCACCATGTGTGTTAGTCGTTCAGTCATGTCCGACTCTTTGTGACCCCATGGACTTAGCCCGCCAGGCTCCTCTGTCCATGGGACTTTCCAGGACTTTCCAGGCAAGAGTACTGGAGTGGGCTGCAATTTCCTTCTCCAATAGGTTTAACTAATAGTTTAATCAGGTCATGTATCATTTCAATTTTTTGTGGTGAAAACAATTATGATAGTCTTTTAGCAACTTTGAACTTTATAATATAGTATTGTTAAAGGTAATCATTTTGCTGTGCATTAAATCTCTAGAACTTGCTAATCAACTAGCTACAATCTCATGCCATTAAGTATCTTCCCAATTTCCCCACCATCCAGTCACTCATAACATTCTTTCTCTGTTTTAACAAGTTCAGCTTTTTTAGATTTCATATATGTGACATCATCAATATCATATAGTATTTTTCTTTCTCTGTTGGACTTACCTCACTTAGCATAATGCCCTCAAGATCAGTGTTTTTAATATTCATTTCTCTGATGACCATTGACATTGAACACTTTTTTCATACATTTATTGACCATTTGAATATCCTTATTCAGGAAGTACCTGTCCAAATCTCTTAACCATTTTTATATTAGGTTATGTGCCTTTTGGAGAAGGAAATGGTAACCCACTCCAGTATTCTTGACTGGAGAATCCCATGGACGGAGAAGCCTGGTAGGCTACAGTCCACGGGGTCGCAAAGAGTTGGACACGACTGAGCGACGGAACGGAACGGATGTGCCTTTTAAAGGGTTTCCCAGGTGGCGCAGCGGTAAAGAATTTGCCTGCCACTGCAGGAGATGTAGGAGATGTGAGTTCCATTCCTGGGTTGGGAAGATCCCCTGGAGGAGGAAATGGCATCCCACTCTAGTATTCTTGCCTGAAAAAATGGACAGAGGAGACTGGTGGGCCATAATCCATGAGGTCACAAAGAGTCAAACATGACTGAATGACTGAGCATGCACACATGTGTCCTTTTAATTGACTTCTAGGAATCTTCATATATTTTAAGTAGAAGTTCTTTGTTGTTTGACTGCATTAAAATATCTTTTTTTTACATTCTATAACTTTATCACAATGTTTTCTTAATTTTAATGTAATCTGATTTCTTAATCCATTTGTGTCCTATATGAGAAACCTTTCTATGACCAAATAATGAGTACATCCTTATTCAGTTTTCTCCTAGAAAACCATCTTTCATATTTATCCTTTATATTTAGACTTGCAATTCATTTGACATCAAATTTTGTGAATGATGTGATGTAAGGGTCAAGTTTATTATATTTTATACTAGGCTGTTCAATTAACACAGTGCCATTTATTTACAAGCAAACAGAAAATACAAATAGCATTACCCATGATCTGCTTAAATATCTGTCTTGGCATTTTCCTGATGTGGGGTACCTTTCATGTATCAGTTGTCCATATGTATATCTTCTTTGGAAAGATGACTCTTCAGGTCCATTGTTTATTTTTATGAGGCTGTTTATTTGTTTATGCTTCCTATTGGGTTGTATAAGTTCTTTATGTGTTCTGGATATTAACCCTTTATCAGATATATAATTTGGAAATATTTTCTCATTCTTTGTAACTTTCCTTTTTATTTTGCTGATCTTTTCTTTTGCTGTGAAGAAACTTTGTAGTTTGATGCAGTCTCACTTATTTTGCTGTGATTCTTGTGCTTTTGATGTTACATCCAGAAAATTGCTGCCAAGACCAACCTCAAGGAGCTTTTCCCTTATGTTTGCTTCTAAGAGTTTTATTGTTTCAGGTTTTATGCTTAAATCTTTAATCCATTTTGAGTTAATTTTTCAGTGGTATAAAACAAGGGTCCAGTTTCATTCATCTGCATGTGCTATCCATTTTCATAGTACCATTTGATGAAAGCATTATATTTTACCCAATGGTATTCTTGGCTCCATTGTCACATACTAGCTGACTATATATGTCAGGGTTTATTTCTGAACTCTTGTTTCTGTTACATTGGTCTGTGTCTATTTTTTATTTTGTTTTATTGCGGTATGGTTGATTTACAATATTATGTTAGTTTCTGAATACAGCAAAGAGATACATACATATATATATATAGATCAGATTTTTTCCATTATATTATAGCATATTACAAGATATTGAATGTAGTTACCAGTGCTATGCAGTAGGACCTTGTTTTTTATCTCTTTTATATATAGCAATTTGTACCTAGTAATTCCAAGCTCCTAATTTATTCCTCCCCTCCCTTTGGAAACCATAAGTACATTTTCTGTGCCTGTGAATTTGTTTCTATCTGTAAATAAATTTACTTGTGTCATTTTTTAGATTCTACATATGTGATAGCATATGATATTTATCTTTCTCCGACTTTCCTGTTAGTATGATAATCTATAGGCCCATACATGTTGCTGCAAATGGCTTTATTTCATTCATTTTTATGACTAATATCCCATTGTGTACATATACCACATCTTCTTTATCCATTCATCTGTCAGTGAACCCTTAGGTCCATGTCTTTGGTATTGTAAATAGTGCTGTTATGAATATTGGGGTGCATGTACCTTTTCAAATTATGTTTTTCTCTGGTAATATTCCCAGTTATCCATAGTAATGGCGCCAATTTTCATTGTTAGCAACATTGTATGAGTGCACGTTATCCAGCATTTATTTTTATAGACTTTTTGATGATGGCCATTCAGACCAGTGTAAGGTGATACTACCACACAATTGCACTCATTTCACATACTAGTAAAGCAGTACTCAAAATCCTTCAAACTAGGCTTCAGCAATATGAAAAACCAAGAACTTCCAGATGCACAAGCTGGGTTTAGAAAAAGCAGAGGAATCAGATTGCATACATTTGTTGGATCATAGAGAAAGCAAGGGAATTCCAAGAAAACATTTGATTCTGCTTCATTGACTACACTGAAGCCTTTGACAGTGTGGATCACAACAAACTGTGAAAAATTCTTCAAGAGATGGGAATACTAGTCCACCATACTTGCCTCCTGAGAAACCTGTATGCAGGTCAAGAAACAACAGTTAGAGTTGGACATAGAGCTACAAACTGGTTCAAAATTGGGAAAGGAGTACATCAAGGCCGTATATTGTCACCCTGCTTATTTACCTTCTAGTCAGAATACATCATACATAGGCTTTAAATAAGCAGGGTGACAATAAACAGCCTTGGGCTGAATAAAGTTCAAGCTGGAATCAAGTTTTCCCGGAGAAATATCAACAACCTCAGATATGCACATGATATGACTCTCATGGCAGAAAGTGAAGAAGAACTAAAGAGCCTCTTGGTGAGGGTGAAAGAGGAGAGTGAAAAATCTGGCTTAACACTCAACATTCAAAAAACTAAGATCATGGCATCCAGTCCCATCACTTCATGGCAAATCGAAGGGGGAAACGTGGAAACAGTGACAGATTTTATTTTTTGGGGCTCTAAAATCACTATGGATGGTGACGGCAGCCATGAAATTGAAAGATATTTGCTCCTTGGAAGGAAAGCTATAAGAAAACTAGACAGCATATTAAAAAGCAGAGACATTGCCAACGAAAGTTTTTATAGTCAAAACTATAGTTTTTCGAGTAGTCATGTACGAATCTGGGAGTTGGACCATAAAGAAGGCAGAGCCCTGTAGAACTGATGCTTTTGAACTGTGGTGCTGAAGAAGACGCGTGAGAATCACTTGGTCAGTAAGGACCAAGGACATTAAACCAGTCAATCCTAAAGGAAGTTCAGTTCAGTTCAGTCGTTCAGTCATGTCTGTCTCTTTGCAACCCCATGGACTGCAGTACACCAGGCTTCCCTTTCCCCAAATCAGGATCTTTTCCAATGAGTCAGTTCTTTGCATCAGGTGGCCAAAGTATTGGAGTTTCAGCTTCAGCATCAGTCCTTCCAACGAATGTTCAGGACTGATTTCCTTTAGGATGGACTGGTTTGATTTCCTTACAATCCAAGTGACTCTCAAGAGTTTTCTCCAACACCACAGTTCCAAAGCATCAATTCTTCAGTGCTCAGCTTTCTTTGTAGTCCAGTTCCCACATCCATACCTGACTACTGGAAAAACCATAGCTTTGGCTGGACAGACCTTTCTTGGCAAAGTAATGTCTCTGCTTTGTAATATGCTGTCTAGGTTGGTCATAGCTTTTCTTCCAAGGAGCAAGCATCTTTTAATTTCATGGCTGCAGTCACCATCTGCAGTGATTTTGGAGCCCAAATAAATAAAATCTGTCACTGTTTCCATTGTTTCTCCATCTATTTGCCATGAAGAGATGGGACCAAATGCCATGGTCTTAGTTTTCTCAATGTTGAGTTTTAAGCCAACTTTTTCACTCTCCTCTTTCATTTTCATCAAGAGGCTTTTTAGTCCTTCACTTTGTGCCATAAGGGTGGTGTCATCTGAGTATCTAAGGTTATTGATATTTCTCCCGGCAATCTTGCTTCCAGCTTGTGCTTCATCCAGCCTGGTATTTCACTTTATGTGTTCTGCATATAAGTTAATTAAGGAGAGTGACAATATACAGCCTTGATATACTCCTTTCCCAATTTTGAACCAGTCTGTCTTTCCATGTCCAGTTCTAGCTGTTGCTTTGGAAATCAACCCTGAATATTAATTGGAAAGACTGGTGCTGAAGCTGAAGCTCCAATACTTTGGCCAGCTGATGCAAAGAGCCAACTCACTGAAAAAGACCCTGATGCTGGGAAAGATTGAAGGCAAAAGGAGGAAGGGGAAGCAGAGAATTAGATGTTTAGGTAGCATCACCAACACAGTGGACATAAATCTGAGCAAACTCCAGGAGATACTGAAAGACAGGGAAGCCTGGTGTGCTATAGTCCATTAAATGGTAAAAAGTCAGACAGGAGTTAGAGACTGAACCACAACCCTCACTATGTTTCATACATGTCACCTGTTTTTACTTATTCCAACAGCTTTATACCTATCAAGGCTTTCTAAAGTGTCAGTCCTGTTGCCTGACTTCTTCCCTTTCCTTATTTCCTGCTGCTGCTGCTGCTAAGTCACTTCAGTCGTGTCCGACTCTGTGTGACCCCATAGACGGAAGCCCACCAGGCTCCCCCGTCCCTGGGATTCTCCAGGCAAGAACACTGGAGTGGGTTGCCATTTCCTTCTCCAATGTGTGAAAGTGAAAAGTGAAAGTGAAGTCGCTCAGTCGTGTCCGACCCTTAGCGACCCCACGGACTGCAGCCTACCAGGCTCCTCCATCCATGGGATTTTCTAGGCAAGAGTACTGGAGTGGCTTGCCAATTGTTTTTACAGTAAAGGTTTTCCATCCTTTGTATCCTTTTTACCCTAATATCATAATTTTAGTTTTCTCTATTCTTTTCCTTCATAGCACACTTTACCCTAAAATAATTATTTTTGTGAAATGAATTTTTCTTGCTGAAGTGCCATGAAAATAATGATTATTTCTGCCCTGTTCATTGGTATTAGTTTTCTTGATTTATATTGTATTTGATACATCATAGAAATCAATAAATAAATGTCAATTGAATGAAATAATAATGGATCCTGAATGAATATATAAATGAATGCAAAACAGTATCAGGACAAAACTATCATGGAAATTCAGACAGAAAGTCCACTTGAGGCATCAACATGAAGAATCAAACTCAATGTATAGAAAGCAGGCTAAACAGTAAGTTGAAAATGGGAATGGCATTAGAATATGTAAGTCTGAGTTTGGAAATATTTTCTCACCCCCTCAGAGAGATCTGCAAATATCTTTTATAAGATACTTGGACCCCTAATGGGAAGAGGGAAAGTAACTGAAAGCTAAATATAGAATAAAAAGAACATTCAAAGAAACTAACCATTAAGGAGTAAATTGTTTAAAAAGTATTCTAAAGAGAGTTTCTCAAATTCATGAACTTCCACACACTTGACTAATTATTGTGTCTTGCAGTCAAATATAATTGTGATATATCAAAGAGGAAAAACATAATATACAGGTATATATACTGCTAAAATTCTTCCAGTTCTAAATTTGCTAAGTCTTTGCTGTAATTTTCTACAGTCACTAGTAGTGGTTCCACACCTCATTCCTTATCATTACCAAATGTGATTAGTATGCTTTTTACAAGGGATTCTAGCTCATTAATAGAAATGTGCTGAACTCTTAACGACATGACAGACCATAAAGTCTACTTTGGAACAATTAGTGTCCATCAAATTTATGGTTTGACAAATAAAGAGTATTAACCAACTGAAACAATGAGCCATAATGATAACAATTGAGTTTCTTTTTCTGGAATTTCAAATATAAATTTCCTGTTTGTGATTTCCTTAATTATAATTTTAGTAAAAATTTGAAATAACTCAGGAAATGATAGGATATATTAGTGTATATTTATTCCTTAAAAAACTTGTAATTTGCTCATCACCATAGACTTTGATGAGAAAAACCTTTACACAGTATAATACAGTATATTATATAGTATATATTATATTTCTAATATATATAGAATATATGACATATATTGTATTTTATATGTATATATAAAATCTCCTTTGGACCAAAGGATCCAAAAACTGCCATTACCAATAAAGAGAAGTATCAGAATTTGCATATACAAGGTTTAATACTTTCATGTAAAGAATTATATTATATATAATGTTATATATTATAATACACGTATAAGTATAATATATATATATATATATATGTATATAGGCTTCCCTGGTGACTCATACAGTAAAGAATCTGCCTGCAATGTAGGAGACAAACGTATCTCCAAATATATATCTGTATTAGAAGCTGTTATATCTGCTATATATAGTGAATACGGCAATAATTTAAGAATTAATAGCCCACAAAAGTTTCCAAGATTATTATTTTCTTCAGTTCAGTTCAGTTCAGTTGCTCAGTCGTGTCCGACTCTCCGCGACCCCATGAATCACAGCACGCCAGGCGTCCCTGTCCATTACCAACTCCCGGAGTTCACTCAACTCATGTCCACAAAGTCAGTGATGCCATCCAGCCATCTCATTCTCCGTCGTCCCCTTCTCCTCCCACCCCCAACCCTTCCCAGCATCAGAGTCTTTTCCAGTGAGTCAACTCGTCGCATGAGGTTGCCAAAGTATTGCAGTTTCAGCTTTAGCATCAGTCCCTCCAAGGAACACCCAGGATTGATCTCCTTTAGAATGGACTGGTTGGATCTCCTTGCAGTATAAGGGACTCTCAAGAGTCTTCTCCAACACCACAGTTCAAAAGCATTGATTCTTCGGCGATCAGCTTTCTTCACAGTCCAACTCTCACATCCATACATGACCACGGGAAAAACCATAGCCTTGACTAGACGGACCTTTGTTGGCAAAGTAATGTCTCTGCTTTTTAATATACTATCAAGTTTGGTCATAACTTTCCTTCCAAGGAGCAAGCGTCTTTTAATTTCATGGCTGCAATCAACATCTGCAGTGATTTTGGAGCCCCCAAAAATAAAGTCTGACACTGTTTCCACTGTTTTTCCATCTATTTCCCATGAAGTGATGGGACCAGATGCCATGATCTTTGTTTTCTGAATGTTGAGTTTTAAGCCAACCTTTTCACTCTCCTCTTTCACTTTCATCAAGAGGATTGTTTTCTTACAAGTCAGTAATTCAGACTGAAACATAAATTTAAATGTAATTATATCTTGGGTTTTTGTCTATCTGTTCATCAGTAAGAACCCTTGAGAGGTCTTCCTAATGTAGAGCTGCAAAAGCAGAGAAACAACAGGTAAAACTTGACAAACATTAAAGAATAAGGAAATAGTAGCAGTTTGGCCTTTTTATGCTTTTCAATTATAATTTTACTGAAATTTACACACTTATTGTATAATCAAGCTTATTCTGTTGAAATTATAGTAAATGTGTTGCAGGTGATTCTTATTCTATGTAGACAAAATACTGGTTTTTATACTATAACATAAACCTACCTTTGTTAAGATATAAAATACTAAATGTCAAGAAATCTGGTTGAATATTTCATTCAATGTATTTGTAAGTATTTTGCTTAATATGGAAATTTGCTTGATTTCCATTTGCAGGTTAATATAAAAGTAGTGTAAAAGTGTGTTTTCAGCAAACTTAAGAGAGATGTTACCTAGTCCAAATTTAGGCAAACAGTGAACTACTTAGAGGAGAGACCATCAATGCTTCTTAATATCTTCACCTAATTTTAAAAAAAATGAGTGGATAGAACTATATGCTTTTGAAAGTTGAAAGTATTATACCTATGTTAATTTTACATTTTCCATCTGGATATTTTAACTATGAAACATTTTTTATTGCTCACCATATGTAATCATTTTATTTCCAAATTGTTCATTTGTCATTAGGGATATTTAAGAAGGAGGCATTCTGTTTTTATAATCATTTCTGATCTACTGGATTAAAACAGAGATAGGTATTATTACATATTATATTTTAGAATTCTCCTTGTCCAATATCTCATTTTATTTGCAACAAATAATCCTATCTGTCTCTCTGCCTCTATTTGTTTCTTTCTCTCTATCCTCCTTCTTCCTTCCTTTCTATATATATGGGCATACCTTAGAGACATTGCAGATTCAGTTCAAGACCACAGCAGTTAGCAAATATTGCAATAAAGCAAGTTGTGCACATTTTTTTGTTTGCCAGTGCGTATGAAAGCTATGTTTACACTCTATTGTAGCCTATTAAGTGTGCAATAGCATTTTATTTTAAAAAGTGTACATACCTTAATTAAAAAGTATTTTATTGCAAAAAGATGCTAACCATCATCTGACAATGCAGGGTTGCCACAGGCCTCCAATTTGTAAACAACAACAAAAATAAAGTATCAACAAACTGCAATAAAGAAAAGTACAATAAAGTGAGATATGACTGTATATACAAACACACACACACTAGTTACTGTTGCATAATAACTTATCTCAAAATTTAGCACCTTGAAACAATTGATATTGATTATCTCACACACTTTTACTGGTTTAGTTAGGTGTTTCTGGCTCTTGGTCTCTTACAAGGTTATAGTCAAGTTGTTGGCCAGGTTGTAGCTATCTCAGGGTTTGATTTCACTTCCAAGCTCACTTGTGTGGCTGCTAGAAGGTCTGAGTTCCTCATTGGCAGTTGACATGAGGCCTGCTTTCCTTGGCACATGGCCTCTCCATGCTGCTGCTAAGTCACTTTAGTCGTGTCCGACTCTGTGCGACCTCATAGATGGAAGCCCACCAGGCTCCCCCTCCCTGGGATTCTCCAGGCAAGAACACTGGAGTGGGTTGCCATTTCCTTCTCCAATGTGTGAAAGTGAAAAGGGAAAGTGAAGTCGCTCAGTCGTGTCTGACCCTTAGCGACCCCACGGACTGCAGCCTACCAGGCTCCTCCGTCCATGGGATTTTCTAGGCAACAGTACTGCAGTGGCTTGACATTGCCTTCTCCGTGGCCTCTCCATAGGGCTGCTCATAAATAGCACCTTGTTTCTTTTCAGGCAAATGATGAGAAATAGACTGATACTGCATGTGTGTGTGTAGGTGTGTGTGTGCGTGTATGTGTGTGTATGAGAAAAAGACAGAGGGAACCTAAAATTGAGGTAGAACTGAATCTTAGGGATATTGGGATCTTGAAAATGTATTGTTTGGGGACTTCTGGACAGTATCTCCTGACACTTCACTGGACAAGGTGATGAACCATCTGACCATTTTGCTGTCTTCCTGCTTCCTGGAAAATGTAGTTTTGCTGAAGCCAAGTTCAGCTAGAGAACAGGAAAAGATCCTAAGTCCCCAAAGTCTGTTAATATTTCATATTAGGAGCATTTTCTTCATTTACTTCTGAAGGAGACAGCAAGATATAGTGACCCTAAGTAGGGCATAACCCTCAATGGACAATATCCCGCACAATCAAATGCCATTTTAGGGATTCTGAGAGCTAAGGGAAGCTGCAGTGAGGTACTGCAATGAGTTACCTGCTCTGTGTCTCTTTCTCAGTTCTAGAAAATGTGGTGTTCTTAGCTAACATGCTATCTGTCTGTGTACATGTGAGTGTGTATCTGTATGTGCATCCATGCATGTGTCAGTGAGTGTATGTGTGTGTGTATTTATGGTAAGCTTTGCAATTAGTGAATAACTTATCAGAAACATTGAAATTTTTTTCTGAATGGATTAATAAATCTATTAATAAAATCTAATTATCTACAATGGTGATAATTCCAAGGACTAGACACCTTGAAAATCCTCTCATAAATGGTGATGTTGGGGAAGGAAAAAAAGAAATAGACTTTCAAACTCTTTCAATGTTTCTCACTTCTCACTAGTGAAGAAATAAGCAATCAACCTTTCCAAATATACAGAAAAAATAGCTATGATCAACTCATCTCTACATTCAAATGCTTAACACTCAATGATATCTGGATTATTAAAAAATAGCTGAGTAAATTATGTTGGCAACTAGATATATTGAGTGAAATTCATGACACCCCAAAATGAGTTCACTTTTAACTCCATTTAAAGCAGTGAGAAATTTAAAGCTCATTGTTTATATTTGCTAGATTTTTTAAAACAGTTCCTAAGACATGGGTGGAATTTAAGTTCTTGTGAAATTCTGTCATTAACATGTCATAGATAGAATGAATGTTCTTTCTTTTTCCACTGTGTTACAATAAATCAGTGTTATCATTTAGCTACTACATTTTCATGCACTATTTTCCAAAATTCTATGGTATTGTTTTAAACTTGTTTTTCTAAGAACACAGTAGATTGGAAACCAAAATAAATTAACTGATGTTGTAAACCACAAAAGAACAAGGCTGAACTGATGTATAAGAATACAGACTTGTGGACACAGTGGGGGAAGGAGTTATGTTGGATGCTTTGTTGATGATTAATTTTTAAAAATAAGGATGAACTTTAAAAGAAAATTATAAGCAAAAGGCAGAGAATAAAACAGAAATGAAATTCACAGTGAGGAGTATCATTCTCAATAAAGTCAGAAGTGACACTCTTGAAATTTGGGATTAAAATAAAAGTAGATTGGAAGTGGTCAAACAAGAAATGACAAGAGTGAACATTGACATTTTGGGAATCAGTGAACTAAAATGGGGTTAATGGTGACTTCCTCGAAGAGGGCTTATGCGATACCCAGGTCTATTGCACCCAGAGCCCCTGCCCTTGCAGCAGTCCACTGCTGACCTGTGCTTCCTCAGGAGACACTCAAACACAGTTCTGTCTCAGTCTCCGTGGGGTCTCTGGGTCCTGGTTCGCACAAGGAGTGTTTGAGCCCTCTGAGCGTGTCTGGTGGGTATGGGGTTTGATTATAAAAGTTTCACACCTCCAACCATCTTGCTGGGGCTTCTCCTTTGCCCTTGGACGTGGGATATTTCCTAAAAGTCACTCCAGCACCACATACCTACTGCTCCAGAGCCTACCATCTTGCTGGGGCTTCTCTGCCCTTGGATGGAGAGATAAGAAAGCCTTCCTCAGTGACTAATGCAAAGAAATAGAGGAAAACAGTAGATGGGAAAGACTAGAGATCTCTTCAAGAAAATTAGAGATACAAGGGAACATTTCATGCAAAGATGGGCACAATAAAGGACACAAATGGTATGGACCTAACAGAAGCAGAAGATATTAAGAAGAGGTGTCAAGAATCACAGAAGAACTGTACAAAAAAGATCTTCACGACCCAGATGATCACAATAGTGTGATCACTCACCTAGAGCCAGACATCCTGGAATGCGAAGTCAAGTGGGCCTTAGGAAGCATCACTATGAACAAAGCTAGTGGAGGTGATGGAATTCCAGTTGAGCTATTTCAAATTCTAAAAGATGATGCTGTGAAAGTGCTGCAATCAATATGCCAGCAAATTTGGAAAACTCAGCAATGGCTACAGGACTGGAAAAGGTCAGTTTGCATTCCAATCCCAAAGAAATATCAAATGCCAAAGAACGTTCAAACCTCTGCACAATTGCACTCATCTCACACGCTAGTAAAGTAATGCTCAAAACCAGGCTTCAGCAGTATGTGACCCGTGAAATTCCAGGTGCTCAAGCTGGATTTAGAAAAGGCAGAGGAACAAGAGATCAAATTGCCAACATCCATTGGATCATCCAAAAAAAAAAATAGAGAATTCCAGAAAAAAATTCTATGTCTGTTTTATTGACTATGCCAAAGCCTTTGACTGTGTGGATTGCAACAAACTGTGGAAAATTCTTCATGGATTTTCAAGGTGGAATGCCAGACCACCTGACCTGCCTCCTGAGAGATCTGTATGCAGGTCAAGATGCAACAGTTAGAACTGGACATGGAACAACTGACTAGTTCCAAATAGGGAATGGAATACGTCAAGGCTATATATTGTCACCCAGCTTTTTAAACTTATATGCATAGTATATCATGAGAAATTCTGGGCTGGATGAAGCACAAGCTGGAATCAGGATTGCTGGGAGGAATATCAATAACCTCAGATATGCAGATGACACCAGCTTTATGACAGAAAGCAAAGAAGAACTAAAGAGCATCTTGATGAAAGTGAAAGAGGAGAGTGAAAAAGTTGGCTTAAAACTCAACATTCAGAAAACTAAGATCATGGCATCCAGTTCCATCACTTCATGGCAAATAGATGGGGAAACAGTGGAAACAGTGACAGTCTTTATTTTCTTGGGCTCTAAAATCACTGCAGATGGTGAATGTAGCCATGAAATTAAAAGATGCTTGCTCTTTGGAAGAAAAGTTATGACCAAACTAGACACCATATTAAAAAGCAAAGACATTACTTTGCCAACAAAGCTCTGTCTGCTCAAAGCTATGGTTTTTTCAGTGGTCATGGATGTGGGTGCGAGTATGGATGTGAGAGTTGGAAAGCTGAGTGAAGAAGGATTGATTGTTTTGAATTGTGGTGTTGGAGAAGACTCTTGAAAGTCCCTTGGACAAAAAGGAGATCCAGCCAGTCCATCCTAAAGAAAATCATCCCTGAATATTCATTGGAAGGACTGATGCTGAAGCTGAAACTCCAATACTTTGGGCACCTGACTCATTTGAAAAGATCCTGATGCTGGGAAAGATTGAAGGTGGGAGGAGAAGGAGATGACAGAGGATGAGATTGTTGGATGGAGTAATCCAAGTCTATGCCCCAACCACTAACGCCAAAAAAGCTGAAGTTGAATGGTTCTATGATGACTTAAAAGACCTTCTAGAACTAACACCCCAAAAAGATGTCCTTTTCATCTTATGGACTGGAATAAATAAGTAGGAAGCCAAGAGATACCTGGAGTAACAGGGAAGTTTGGCCTTGAAATACAACAGGAAGCAGGGAAAAGGCTAATTCAGTTTTGCCAGGAGAACACAATGGTCATAGGAAAAACCCTCTTCTAACAACACAAGAGACGATTTGGGGACATCACCAGATGGTCAATACTGAAATCAGATTTATTATATTCTTTGCATCCGAAGATGGAGAAGCTCTATACATCAGCAGAAACAAGACTGGGAGCTGACTGTGGCTCAGATCATTAACTTCTTATTGCAAAATTCAGACTTAAATTGAAGAAAATAGAGAAAATCACTAGACGATTCAAGTATGACCTAAATCAAACCGCTTACAATTATACAGTGGAAGTAACAAGTATATTCAAGGGATTAGATCTGATAGATAGAGTGCCTGAAGATGTATGGACAGAGCTTCGAACATTGTACAGCAGGTGGTGATCAAAAACATCCCCAAGAAGAAGAAATGCAAAAAGGCAAAATGGTTGCCTGAGGAAGCCTTACAAACAGCTATGAAAAGAAGAGAAACAAAAGCGAAAGAGAAAAGGAAAGATATACTCATTTGAATGCAGAGTTCCAAAGAATAGCAAGGAGAGAAAAGAAAGCCTTCCTTAGTGATCAATGCAAAGAAATAGAGGAAAACAATAGAATGGGAAAGACTAGAGATCTCTTCAAGAAATTAGAGATACCAAGGGAGCATTTCATGCAAAGATGGGCACAATAGGGGACAGAAATGGTATGGGCCTAATAGAAGCAGAAGATATTAAGAAGAGGTGGCAAGAACACACAGAAGAACTATACAAAAAAGATCTTCATCACCCTGATAACCATGATGGAGTGATGACTCACCTAGAGCCAGACATCCTGAAGTGTGAATTCAAGGTGCCTTAGGAAGCATAACAAGAACAAAGAAGTGGAGGTGATGGAATTCCAGTTGAGCTATTTCAAATCCTGAAAGATGATGCTGTGAAAGTGCTGCACTCAATATGCCAGCAAATTTGGAAAACTCAGCAGTGGCCACAGGACTGGAAAAGGTCAGTTATCATTGCAATCCCAAAGAAAGTCAATGCCAAAGAATGTTCAAATTACCACACATTTGCACTTACCTCACGCACTAGCAAAGGAACGCTAAAAATTCTCCAAGCTAGGCTTCAACAGTACATGAACTGAGAACTTCCAGATGTTCAAGTTGGATTTAGAAAAGGCAGTGGAACCAGAGATCAAATTACCAACATCTCTTGGATCATAGAAAGTTATAGAATTCCAGATATAAAATTACTTTTGCTTTACTGAACATGCTAAAGCCTTTGACTGTGAGGATCAAAACAAACTGTGGAAAATTCTTCAAGAGATGGGAATTCCAGACCACCTGACCTGCCTCCTGAGGGATCTGTATTCAGGTCAAGAAGCAACACTTAGAACTGGACATGGAGCAAAGGACTGGTTCCAAACCGGGAAAGGAGTACATCAAGGCTGTATATTGTCACCCTGCTTATTTAACTTATATGCAGAGTACATCATGAGAAATGCCAGGCCTGGATGAAGCACAAGGTGGAATCAAGATTTCTGGGAGAAATATCAATAACCTCAGATTTGCAGATGACACCACACTTATGGCAGAAAGTGAAGAGGAACTGAAGAGTCTTTTGATGAAAGTGGAAGAAGAGAGTGAACAAGCTGGCATAAAACTCAACATTCAAGAAATGAAGATCATGACATCCGGTCCCATCTCTTCATGGCAAATAGATGGAAAAGCAATGGAAACAGTGACAGACTTTATTTTCTTTGGCTTCAAAATCACTACAATGGTGACTGTTGCTGCTGCTGCTGCTAAGCTGCTTCAGTCGTTTCCGACTCTGTGCGACCCCATAGACGGCAGCCCACCAGGCTCTCCCGTCCCTGGGATTCTCCAGGCAAGAACACTGGAGTGGGTTGCCATTTGTGACTACAGCCATGAAATTTAAAGACACTTGCTCATTGGAAGTAAAGCTATGACAAACCTGGTGGTGGTTTAGTTGCTAAGTTGTGTCTGACTCTTGCGACCTGATGGACTGTAATCTACCAGGCTCCTTTGTCCATGGGATTTTCCAGTCAAGAATACTGGAGTAAGTTGCCATTTCCTTCTCCAGGGGATCTTTCTGACCCAGTATCAAACCCAGGTCTCCCACATTGCAGGCAGATTCTTTACTGACTGAGCTATGAGGGAAGCCCATGACAATTAGACAGTGTATTAAAAAGCAGACCATTACTTTGCTGACAAAGGTCCATGTAGTCAAAGCTATGGCTTTTCCAGTAGTCATGTATGAATGTGACAGTTGGACCATGAAGAAAGCTGAACACTGAAGAATTGATGCTTTTGAACTGTGGTATTGGATAAGACTCTTGAGAGTCCATTGGACTTCAAGGAGAGCCAACCAGTCCATCCTAAATGAAATCATTGCTGAATATTCATTGGAAGGACTGATACTGAAGCTGAAACTCCAATACTTTGGCCACCTCATGCACAGAACTGACTCCTTAGAAACAACTCTGTTGCTGGGACAGATTGAAGGCAGGAGTAGAAGGGGATGTCAGAGGATGAGATGGTTGGATGGCATCACCGACTCCATGGACATGAGTTTGAGCAAGCTCCAGGATTTGGTGTGCCACAGTCCATGGGGTCGCAAAGATTTGGACTCAGCTGAGTGACTGAACTGAACTGATGAATAAAAGCACAATTTTTTCCACTTAGATTATTTTTTGAACAGCAGAAATATATTGCTTCACAATCTGGAGGGTATAAGTGTGAAATCATGGTGTCAGCCTAGACATGTTCTCACTGAGAGCTCTAAGGGAAAATCCTTTCTTGACTCTTCAAGCTTCTGGTGTTTCCTGTCAATCTTTGGTGTTCCTAGACTCTTAGATGCATGATTCCAATCACAAGGCCTTCTTTCCCTCTTTGTTTCCATATCACTTTCTACTTATGTTCATAATGGGTTCTCATCTCTTATAACGACCCTGCTCAAACTGGATTGGGGCCCATCCTACTAGAGTATGACCTCATCTTAACTACAAGGACCCTATTTCCACGTAAGGTCACAGTCTAGGTATTGGGAGTTACAGCTCCAACATACCTTTTGGAGAGGGGAGACACCATTCAACTCATAACAATGGCTTTCTCTTTGCTTCTATAAGCATTAAAATGATAAAAATACTTGTGTGTACATATTTGTGTGTTCACATGGGTAAGTCTTTAAATAAGGTTTCAAAGAGGGATAGTTGGGTCAAATAATATTTACCTTAATATGTATCATACTGTTAAATTGTCTTCCCAAAAGAATTAATCCATTTACTATCCCTCAACAGTACATCTGAGAGTCTGTTTCCCTACATCCCTATGAACACTATTATATGATCTTCTGTAGGGCAAAACATCTTAATAAAGAAGCAGGTAGAATAGTTTCCTCTTTTGGCCCTAAAGGAGCTTTGATAGTATCTTAAATATTTCAAAATAAATTCTGCCAATTTAAAACATTCAACCTTGGCCCCTCCTAACATCATAAAATTAATTTCATGTGGATCACAGACGTAAATGATAAAATTATAAATTTTTATGAGAAAACACGTGCTAATTGACCACTTATTATTTAATAAGTACCATGATAGGTACTTTTAATTTACAACTGCCTAAGTGATAGTAGGTGAGAAATAAATCAACAGGAACAAAAGCTCAGCTACTCTAGCCAGGGATAAACAGTTACTGGCTTTGAAGAAAAAAAATGGGGGTGTTTGTTTTTCAACCTGAAGGGGTTATATATTTCATTTTGGACCACGATAGCTTTCCCTATCAAAGGATTTTAAAAATTCCTTCAGATGGCACAGCACATGAAAACTGATTTTTTTTCTGGTGAACTAGAGAATGTAGCCTGTTACATGAGGCACCGAGTACTTAAAATAGAAAAGAAAAATATATATATAGATCCACATAGAGAGAAACATATCAGGAACATATCATATATTAGTAGAGGGCTGGATAACATGGAATTAGAATATCTGAGTAGAAGAGTTATCAACACAACACAGTTGAAAAAGACAAGAAGCGAGTAATCAAGAGTGTATGACAAAAGAGACACAACTTTTAGTCAAGGATCTTCAGTTGCTCCTTAATGAGGTGTAACGGTAAAGGTAAATGAACCCTTGGCTGGAAGGTATTTGCTTTTGCTGTTCCTAAGTAAGGCAAGATTAAGCCACTTCTCTTTAATGGAGGTTTCATTAGTCCAAAAATATCCTTTGTTGTCTATAAATCTCTTAGTCAAACATGCCATTCAAATGTTATCCAACATGAATAAGTGAACTGGATGATTCACTTCTGACTTTTAATCAAGATTTGTATTCCTGGATAGAAGCACGGTAAATCATATACCTCCCAAATTTGTTTCTTTAAAAAGTGGATTATTTCATATTCTACTTAACTTACATGATCATTCTACAAGATGAAATTTTTACCCAAAATTTACAAAAAAAATGAATTTCAGAAAGTATTATGCACTTTATCATCAAGAAAAGATATCCCATAATTAGTAGAAATAAGAAGTAAATATAAAACTGAGTAATTTTAAATGGCAAAGGTCTCTTTCCATACTAATTTTATCTACATAGGCATCATATCTGTGAATGGTCTCTTAAACTTCCCATGTTCACTTGCATGGGAACGTATAAAACAAGTAGCTGCAATTAGAGTGGTGATGTAAACAAGAGTTTTCAATGGTCTTTCTGTACCCAATCTCCCATCCCACCCCTCCTCCACCAAGTCTGATTCCACCCTTGCCGTCTTCTGTAGTCTTACTTAGTCCTGCTGTCTCAACTATCCCCCACCTCCCCAGCTCAGGGACCTTCCTCCAATCTCTAAAGATTTCTAAGCATTTGTTGATTCTTCCTCCAGTCTTTTGAAATGGCATAAACTCAAGGTTTTTTTTTTTTTTTTTTAATACCAGGCTTTTGATTGTCAAGTGCCTTTTATCTAATCAAGTCCCTGTCTTAAAAACGAAAGTTCTGGCTTCCAAAATTATTTGTCCATGATCTGGGTTTGTAGTGAAGGATAAAAAAACGGAAATGTTTATGGAAATCTTATTTTTTTAAATTTTTATGACAACATGATTTTTTTCAGATTAACTAGGAGAGAAGCTCACATATCTGGAAAAGCTGGAAAAATTGGTACAAATATTATTTCGAGTTTTCTACGTAGCTTTGTTGTTTGACTTAGGTATATAGGGAAGAAACCAATCAAATAACAACTTTCTCTTTATAAAAGCAAAACTACAGTTTTTATCAGACGATATAATAAAAATGTATTTATCACTGATTAATGAAAATATCTGGTTTCATTCAGTTTTCCATAACTAGTGATTTAGTTAAACTTCTTTTCAGTGACACAGTGCATTGATCGAGGACTGTTAAATATAACTCTCACTTGAGGTATCTTTAAACCCCTCCTGCTTTTCATGTCTAAACAAGTGTTACATGTAGATGGGATCCATTTACATTTCTCCATTGGGGTTAGGGTTCAACTCTAAGGGTTAAAACAAGCAATTATTATCAGTGAAAATTACTAAGTCCAACCACATAATTTATTTTAGATGGGCCTTTGAGGAATTAAATGGTGGAAAAAAATTTGGTCATGTTTATGCTTGAATCCAAATAATTAAACAATAAATGGACAACAAAATGTCATATCTTAAACCCATTAATATTATTATAAATTTATATCTATTAAAATTGATATTTTAAACTGATGATTTAAACAAAAATACTAAATTCTTTTGGATATTTTCTTTACAGAATCTTAAAACTTGGATACTTTTCAAAATTTGCAGTTTGTGTCAAGTTTTATACACCAGTATTACACCAAATTTTCTTTAATGAATAATGATAACATATCTTTATTATTTAATACTAATTTTTGCTTATAATTATATCTTTGCCAGATGTGTGTTTTGATAGAGTGCTATCAGATTTCAGAAAAATGACTGATGAAAGTATCAAAGTAATAAATTTGTATTGTTCAGCTAATTTTACATTTAATTTCCAGTGTTCAACAGGTTTTTCCGAATACAAAACTCTCATGTTTTAGGGTTTTTTTGTTTTTGTTTTTGATCTGGCATTCAATATCAACTTTGTCACTTGATTAAGATTCTGAAACTAGTAAGTCAGAAGTTACATTTTTTCCCCATATTAGCAAAAGGAAACTGGCAAATTCATGAAAATTCAGAGAACATGTTCAGTGCATTGTTTTAGTTTTATACTAACATTTAAAAGATAAGTATGGCAAATAGAAATGTTTATAACAATATAGTTTTCATTCCAAAAATCATACTTGTGTCAGAGTGCTAAAGTACATTTGAGTTATCTAGTATAATAAATATATTTTTCTTCAGTCCATTAACTCAATGAAATTGATATTAATTATTATGTAGGAGTTTCAATTAATATTTTTGGATTGTTATAAGAAAACCTTCAATACAGTGATCATAGCTCTGTGATGCCTGTTTCTTCATTCTGTTCATGATGTTGTCCTGCATCTTATTAAAAAAACTATTTTTTTGTCACTGAAAGGCAAATCACATTTCTTTAGAAAGACTGAGAAGTCACAATGGCAAGTAAGTTGAAAGAACTAAAAAAGCCCAATACAAAGAGCTACTCTGTTTCTGAAACATATTGTACTCTTTTTATTCAAAATGTAGGTACAGGCTTCACACCAGCACATGGTATGTTACCACTGTGGACAAAATTTTAATTTATTCTGTGGGTAAATTTTCAAGCTAGCATTAAATGTTAGTTAGGTTAAATGTTAAATAGGTTAACATTTTGAAATCCATCAGACTCTTTCAGTTTTATAAAATTTTAGTTCAGCAGTGATGCTTTTATCATTTAGCTGTTTTCTTAATATACTGTAAAACAAACTAACCCCAAACTCAGTGGATTATAACAATAAGATTTTATGTCTCGCTCATGCAACTGAGGTTTTTCTGGGGGGTCATCTGATCTAGACTGGTCTTGATTGAGCTTGACTCCAGTCAAGGTAAGGTTAAGGCCTACTCCACATATCTCCTCTTGATTCAGAGACATAGGAACTAAAAGACAACATCTATAATGTGCAACAGTGAAACAAGGATGTGTTCACATTCCAAAGTGGGTCAGTGGGAGACATAACATTAGCTAGTCTAAGAATTCGGAAATCCTGCTGAGCAAATGTTGCTCAATCATTCTACCTGAATATTGAGAATACTTTTGATTACACCCTCATAATATTTCCTGGGAGTGGTTCCTCAGTCCATTGTTCTCTATAGGCCTTAGCTCCAAGATTCCTCATCTACCATCATCTTTCCTGATCTGTGTTAAAGAGGACATTGAAAAATGTGCCCTTCTTGGCATAAAGACATTTTTTCAATCTGTTTCCTGCCAATAGAAATTTAGATATTCAGCAGTCTTTTAAAAATCTCTTGAGAGTGTGCCCCATTTGGATTTTCTATATATTAACTTTTTAACATGGCAACCTAATGAGTGAGCTATACTCACTATAATTTTGGTTAACAATCCTTCCCATTCCATGGCTTCTAATAATGAGCATTATTTCTCATTTATGCAACTGTAACTTGTTTGGCATTTGGATGGTATCCTCTGAGCCTGGCTCCAGGACTCATTGGGGTGAGGTCTGCTACACATGCCCTTAAATTCTTCAGAGACCAGCAGGCTATCTGGTCTGACTCTTTTCATGGCAATGGCAGAAGATCAAGAAGACAAGACCAAATGTAAAAGAACATTTCAATCCTCTCCTTTTGTCATGTCAGCTCACATTCCATTTGCCAAAGCACGACATATATACAAGTCCACAAGGAGTTTGAGAGAAACTAGATAAAGTTGGGGATCATAAAGGAAGCATTTATAAAAAGTCACAATGCCCCAGGGTACTTGATTGATGCTTAATTATTTGTCTGAACAAACAGTTGAAAATTACTAAGATTCAATATTTGAAAAATCTCCATGCAGAGTAAGAATTTGTCATGTGTTCACAGCAATTTATAATTTATAAAGAATCTACATATGTAACATATCATTTGATCCTTATTACAATTTACTAAGGTAGATTGGACTGGTACCATTATATATAATTTTAAAAATGATTAAGTTAGGTACAAAATGGCCAGAATGTGGCAGCTAGGATTCAAATCTTCTTGTCCACTGCTTGTCTGCTATAGCACACTGAATTTTCAGTAGCAATTTCCAAAAAACCAATTTCCTAAGCAAACAGCAATAATGGTAAAGAATGAGGAAGTTTCCACAGAAAACCTTGTTCCTTCCTTCTTTAGTTTGTATCACCATGTCTGGTTGAATTTCCGACAGCTTTTTTTTTTTTTCCTGCTAGTTTTATTCCATAGAAGTAGATACAGTCCTGGAATTTTCACACTCTCTCTTAAGGTTATCATCACATCTTGCTTTCTGGCTGCTGATTTGTGTAGATAACTACCATTCCATTTTGGCTATATATGAATAAAAATTGTTTTCCTACTAGAATTCTTCCAGTAGATCTTTAAAATGTTTTCTACTTGTTAATAGCTAGAATGCATAGGTGGACACATCCAACTTTCTAGCTGCTTAATCTGAATAAATTTAGGACAGGATAATATTGTTGAATAATGCTGACAAAGATAAAAGACTTTGTTCAGCTGCTTCCTCTCAATTTTTTTTAAATAAGCTAGATGACAAGAAACAGCTTAAAATGTATATTTTTAAATAGTTCAAACCGATATCCAATATATACTAAAATAATTTGATTCACAGAAAAGTATTTTAGCTTGTTCATATTGCTTGGAAGGAAACATTTTTACTGTTTCCTTGTCTTACACAATTTACAGTTAGATTAGGAAACTCTGTAGAGTCATATTATTTGACCTTTTTGCCACTTGAATAACTAGTATCTTTTTCTACTAAGCAAAAAGAAAAATAAAAGTTCATATTTTGCTGTATTAAATTTTTTGCTGCATATGCCTTTCTTATATGCTGCTTGTGGTGCTGACATTTTCATAAAATTATGCATTTGAGAATAAAATTATTAAAGCAATTTCTTCAACTCACTTATTAACCAGCCAAATTCTGATGGAGACATTCCTAAGAAATAGAGGAATTAGAACTAATGTGTGTGAGTTGATAAAAATTCATGAGAGTTATGTATAATAGGCACATTTAAAGAGAAAACAAAACCAAAGGTGAATGGAAGCCACATTCAGGTGATGAGTAATTTTACAAATGTGAATGTCATGAACAGTTTAGTAAGGTAAGCCCCAGGATATTGACACATGAACATTGAGGAAATGTGTCCCATTTGCTTGCCACTCTTACTTGTAATGGATTTTTCTAAGTGCATCCTGAAGGCTTCCACTGAAGAACAAACTCGAGGAAACTTAAAATTTGTGGTTGTTTGAGCAGAATAAAAAAAAAAAATCCCATTGTAACTTCTGAAATGGAAGGTTAAGTAAATTTAAAGTGAGATCACTGCTTTATGCCATTGGTCTGAACATGATTTGGGGGGATTGGAGATAAGTGAAGCCTAAGGCTGATTTAGATGAATGAATTTTGGAAGCTGAGCCTGAAGAAGTCGAATGAAATACCTAAGCAATAAAACTATAAAACGGCGCTGTGAAGTTATTTTGTTCTCCCTCCAAACTATCAAAGACTGAGAGGAAAAAAAATCTACTCAAGATACAAGGGATACCAATATGCCTATCCTGGAAGTACACATAAATATATCGTCTCAGCCTGCTGATCAGCTTACTTCCAAGTGTATGGGGCAGTAAGTTTTCAGAGCATTTTGAAGCTGCTGTATGCTTTTTGGCTACAAATCTCAGCATTTTCCTTTTAATATATACTCTTCTATCATGCCATTTCAAGTATTTCTAGAAGAATTCTGTTTCTTAGAATAAAAATCATCTGCATTTAAAAATACTCCCCTTTCAGAATGAATTCCTTTCTTAGACATAGTAAGCCATACAAAAGTCTTTCTCATATTGATGGCATCAAAATTCAGTGCTCAGAGAAATAAATATTGAATACCTACCATATACAAAACATTGTACTGTTTATTGCAAGGAATATGAAAAATGAAGGATACCTAGTAGCTATTAATTTACTATGTATCAGGATAAATATAATACAAAATGCATTGTCTATAATATTTCAATTAAATCTAACAACATCCCTAATGTCAGGTACTGTTATGCTTTTTTATTTTATAGTCAGAAACCTAAAGTCACATCTTTTTTAAGAAACTGAGTAAAAGGTAGAATCTAAGCCATCAAGGTCAAGAGTCAGCACTCTTAAATGATTTTAAGTTTTAGTTTACAACTAGTGAGGATGGTGGGTGAATAAGACAGACTCATAGCACAGGATGACTAGTACCAATTACAGGTGTATTACTCAACAAATCAGACTCTTGAATAAGGTCACATTGGTATCAAATAGCCAGAATAAATTGGCCAAGTGCTGACATGCCAATTTAGCAGGAAATTCAGCTTTCTACAAAAGTTTCCATTTACAAATATTTCAGAGAATCAGCAGGTTTGCTTACACTTTCCCACACTCTTTCAGGCACCAGCTTCTACCTTCCAGAAGTGTGCCAATGGATAAGGCTGTATTCTGCATCAACTCAACATGATCCCTCTATGTTCCAGTCATCTGTGCTGTGGCATGAATATCAGTCTTGGACAGTTATACTTTCTGATCACAGTGTAGAAGTCCTGGCCACAACACCAAGATGAGATTCTGAACAAGCTGCTGAGCCACACACATTCTTATTGCATTCATGTCAACCATTTGTCACTACAGTGTATCTCCCCCGCTTTTTCAAAATGGAAGTGATTTGATAAGTTCCAATAGAACATACTTAGTTATGCCTAGTCAGCAGGACTCCACAGAAAACCTGACAGGACTTCAATTGATGTAGTCCTTTAGTTTTAATATCATGTTGAATCTTCAAAACGCATTTAGGCATTCTGTGTGTGTGTGTAATTCACATGACACAGAGGTATCTAGGTAGGAAATCGATGCAGCAAGATTTCCCTAGTTGGTCTCCACACCAAAGGTAGCTCACATACTGAGCCCCCTATTTCATAGTTTATCTCTTCTTAAGAGTGATCGCTGCCTCTTTTCCCAATTGGGTTTTGAGGAGTATTACCTCAGCTTCTCAAACATACTTAAATATCTTCACTTATGATTTGTGGAAGAAGGGTTATGACCTTTATTCAGCAGTTTTAGTCGGACATGCCCAGTGGCTGAGTGGTAAAGTATCCACCTGCCAATGCAGGAGATGAGGGTTCATTCTCTGGTTCTGAAAGATCCCCTGGAGAAGGAAATGGCAACCCACTCCAGTATTCTTGCCTGGAGAATTCCCTGGACAAAGGAGCCCAGTGGACTACAGTCCAAGGGGTCGCAAAGAGTCAAACATGATTTAATGACTAAAGAACACTAAGAATGTTTGTGGGTTGGAGCCAGGCATCAGTATTATTTTTTAATTGAAATTTAGTTTATTTACAATGTTAATTGCAATAAAACTGTGTCTTATCCACTGGCACAGTTTCTGGTGTATGGCAAAGTGATTCATGTATATATATATATATACACCATATATATATATACCATATATATATATTCATATATATATTCACATATATATATTCATATATATATTCACATATATATTCATATGTATATATTCACATATATATATTCATATATATATATATATATACTCATTCTTTTTCATATTTTTCCATTATGGTTTATTATAGGATATTGAATATAGTTCCTTGTGCTATGTGGGAGGGCCTTGTTGTTTATCTATTTTATATTTAATAGTCTGCATCTGCTAATCTCAAACTCCTACTAATTTATCCCTCCCCCACCCCCTGATGCTAAGGCTGAAACTGCAATACTTTGGCCACCTCATGCGACGAGTTGACTCACTGGAAAAGACTCTGATGCTGGGAAAGGTTGGGGGCGGGAGGAGAAGGGGATGACCGAGAATGAGATGGCTGGATGGCATCACCGACTCTGTGGACATGAGTTTGAGTGAACTCCGGGAGTTGGTGATGGACAGGGAGGCCTGGCGTGCTGTGATTCATGGGGTCGCTGAGAGTCGGACACGACTGAGCGACTGAACTGAACTGAACTGAACCATAAATTTGTGTTCTATGTCTGAGAGTCTCTTTCTATTTTGCAAATAAGTTCATTTGTATCTTTTTTCTTTTTTAGATTCCACATATAAGCAATATCATATAATATGATATTTGTCTTTGTCTGGCTTACTGCACTAAGTATGATATCTCTAGGACCAACCATGTTGCTGCAAATGGCATTATTTCATTCTGTTTTATGGCTGAGTAACATTCCATTATATATATGTATCACATTTTCTTTATATATTCATCTGTTGATGATCCCTGGGTTGCTTCCATATCCTGGCTGTTATAAATAGTGCTGCTATGAACATTAGGACACATGTATCTTTCGAATTAGAGCTTTCTCCAGATATATGCTGAGGAGTGGGATTGCAGGAGCATATGGTAGTTCTAGTTTTAGTTTTTTGAGGAACCTCCATACTGTTCTCCATAGTGGCTGCACCAATTTACATTCCCACCAACACTGTAGGTGGCTTCCCTTTCCTCCACACCCTCTCCAGCATTTATTGTTTGCAGACTTTTTGATGATGGCCATTCTGACTGGTGTGAGCTGAAACCTCAGTGTAGTTTTGATTTACAGTTCTGTAATAATTAGCCATGTTTGCATCTTTTCCTGCCAGGCATCAGTATTTTTAAAGATATACAGGGGATACAATTGTGTAGATAAGTTTGAAAACCACAATACTTAGTCATATTTCCCCAGAAAAATTAGTCTATGCCAATGTAAATGTGTAGGTGCAAATGTTGGTCATATTTATTTATGGCATAAGGACTCAAATTCATCTCTCTCTCTATCATCTATGTTATATGTAGGGTGGCATTTGATTTTAACTGTCAACAGCATAGGGCTTCCCCTGTGGCTCAGCTGGTAAAGAATCCACCTGTAATGCTGGAGACCTGGGTTTGATCCCTGGGTTAGGAAGATCTCCTGGAGAAGGGAAAGGCTACCCACTCCAGTATTCTGGTCTGGAGAATTCCATGGACTGTATAGTCCATGGGGTCGCAAAGAGTTGGACATGACTGAGTGACTTTCACTTTCATCAACAGCATAAAAACTTCAGGGTTTGTAAAAATACTCTGTTTAATTCATAAGGAACTAGAAGGATTCCAAGAAGGACATTTTACCCTATTTATGGACTCCTTAAAGACTTCCTGCAGAAGCAAAGAATTGAATAGATATTTGAACATGGCTAGGACTTCCATCTTCAGTCACCCTATTTCAGCTTATTGGGTATTATTTGTTTTTTATTTGTAGCCTAATATTTATTTTAACATTTTATTTCAGATTTCGAAGGCTGAGAATTAGTGGAGGAGACCCTAACGAAGCCTAATTACCATCCCATTTTTTAAAGTGTTGCTGCTGCTGCTGCTGCTGCTGTGTCACTTCAGTCATGTCCGACTCTGTGTGACCCCATAGACGGCAACCAACCAGGCTCCCCCGTCCCTGGGATTCTCCAGGCAAGAACACTGGAGTGGATTGCCATTTCCTTCTCCAATGCATAAAAGTGAAAAGTGAAAGTGAAGTCGCTCAGTCGTGTCCGACTCTTAGCGACCCCATGGACTGCAGCCCACCAGGCTTCTCCATCCATGGGATTTTCCAGGCAAGAGTACTGGAGTGGGGTGCCATTGCCTTCTCCGTTTAAAGTGTTAAGGGCTCACTATTAGGTTAATGGATACACACACATATTTTCAGCAAGCCAGCATAAAGGACTGTCTGCATTAGGTGTTCCTCTGGGAGCAAGTGGCTGCAACAAATCAGGGGCAGAAGTATTTCCTTCAAGAGAAGCAGTCATAACAAGAGCAAAATCAAAATAGCTCAGCTTCCTCTAGCAACAGCAAACAGAAAACCCACTAGATGTATGAAAAGATTCTACAGGTCAGATGTAAGAAACCTCATGGAATTTTCAGAGTAAATACTTCTTTCTAAAAGTGGAAGACCAGTGTTAGGCTCTCAGCATGGAGGTCATTGCCTCCTAGTACTTAAGATGCACTCAATAAATATTTGTTGAAGTGAATAGGGTTTTGATATAGATTTGCAGCAAGAGAGGAAAAGAGAGAGGAACAAAGGAAGGAATAGGGAGGGAAGCAGGGAGAGAGAGAATTTTAGATACTATTTCTTTTTCATCCAGTTGTGTCAAGGTAGCAATTTTCATCTCTTGAACCCCAGGCTCTAGCCTATTGTCAGAAACACAAAAAAAGTACTAAAAAATTCTTTTTGAATAAATTCCTAAGTAACAATCTACGAATTTCATAAAACTAGTATTCACTAACCCAAAGAAAAGAACACTTGTTGATCAAGAATGATAGCATGAATGTGAAAAATTTAAGGTATTTAAAAATATTGTGGTGACCTAGAGCGGTGGGTTGGGGGGTGGGTGGGAGGTCCAGGAGAGAAAGGATAGATGTATACTTATAGCTAATTCACGTTATTTTACAGCAGAAACCAACACAACCATACAAAGCAATTATACTCCAATTTAAAAAAATCCTGGCCCCCACCCCCACTTGCTAGCTGTGCAACCTTGGGCAAGTTACCACCTCTCCAAACCTCCATTTCTATCTCTGTAAAATGAAAAAGAAACAATAATAGTCAACATTTAATCAGCACCAACCATGTTCCAGGAGCTAAATTTTAGTCCTTAAAACAACCATGGGATGTACTAACCCAGCATCAGTGGACAGACAAGGAAACTAAAGCCCAGAGAGACAAAGCGATTCGCTTGAGATCACACTGCTGGTAGGTGGCAGAGCCAGGCTGCTCCAGCAAGGGTCCCTGATCTCTGCCTTCCCGGGTTAGAGAGGAATAAGAGTGATGACACTTGGCTCTGTCTTGGCTCCATGCCTGGCACACAGCAGGCTCATAGTACTTGGTCAGTGCTGTTAATGCTGTGATGGTAGGTACCTCAGTATGCTAGGGCTGCTTAACTAAGTACCAGGGACTTCATGATTTAAACAACAGAAATGTATTTCCTCACAGTTGCAGAGGCTAGAAATCTAAGATCAAGGTGTCAGCAGGGCCGGTTCCTTCTGAGCTCTGTGAAAGAAAAAAAAAAATAAAAATAAAAATATTGTAGAGGCAGTGGAGACCATTGTACAATATGGGGTCCTCTGTTGTATTCTACTGGGAGTTCACCATCCAACCAAGCACCCACAGGATTTCATTTAAGTAAGCAAATATGGTATGTATTAAAGTAATTTTTGGAAGTTTTTAAGGTATTCTTTATGGCCATATATGTACACATATATGATCAATATTGGTAAATATTTTATGAACATGTGAAAGTGTGCTTAAAAACCTCCTGTGAATTCCACTGAAGCATGAATAAAATCAAACTTGGTATAGTACCTAAGTAAGAACTATATGTCGGAGAAGGCAATGGCAAGCCACTCCAGTACTCTTGCCTAGAAAATCCCATGGATGGAGGAGCCTGGTAGGCTGCAGTCCATGGGGTCGCTGAGGGTCGGACACGACTGAGCAACTTCACTTTCACTTTTCACTTTCACACATTGGAGAAGGAAATGGCAACCCACTCCAGTGTTCTTGCCTGGAGAATCCCAGGGACGGGGGAGCCTGGTGGGCTTCTGTCTATGGGGTCACACAGAGTTGGACACGACTGAAGTGACTTAGAAGCAGCAGCAGCAAGAACTATATGTACTATTTCCGGCCTGTGTCTCAGGTTGTGTTTACTCTTGCTCTTTAATTGATCTTATTGAAGTGTAATTGACTTATGCTTCAATTAAAAAAAATCGACCTATAAGAGCTTCCCAGGTGGATCAGTGGTAAAGAATTCACCTACCAGTGTAGTAGACGCAGGTGACAAGAGTTTGATCCCTGAGTCAGGAAGATCACCTGAAGGAGGAAATGACAACCCACTCCAATATTCTTGCAGAGAAAATCCCACAGACAGAGGAGTCTGATAGGCTACAGTCCATGGGGTTGCAAAGAGTCAGACACACCTGAGTAATTCAGCATGCACACAATCAACCTACAACACAGTGTTAGTTCTACGTGCACAACATAGTGATTCAATATTTACAGGTTTTATTCTCTTGAATAAAGACTCTGAGACAGTTTAGTGTTCAATATGTTTATTAAGGAACACTATTGAGATGATCACCTGTAGAAAGGAACAGAAAAAAAGCAAGATTAAACAAAGGGAGAAACAGAGCTCTGACACAAACCTGACACTCAGCCAATCCCACGGGATCCTCCAGACAATATATCCAGTCCTCACAGTTGTCTTGCATTGAGCTGAAATGGTTTGGCCTTTGTACCCATGTCTTGATATGACACAAAAGATGGGACCACCTTGAGAAAGGGATATGTTGAGTGGGGCAGCTCCCTGCCTCTGAAGTGATCCCTGAAAGGGTTGAGAACCAAATGCTTTCTTCCCCTGATTCCTTGCTTTCCCCCAAATACTGGCTTTCCATCCAATTCTGCTGAGGGTCCGATTATGCTTTATTGCATTTTTTTGGCTTCCTTGTGGCTCAGATGGTAATGAATCTGCCTGCAATGCTAGAAACCTGAGTTTGATCCCTATATCAGGAAGATCCCCTGGAGAAGGGAATGGCAACCCACTGCAGTATTCTTGCCTGGAGAATTCTGTGGACAGAGGAGCCTGGCAGGCTACCGTCCACGGGATTGCAAAGAGTAGGACACAACTGGCTAACACTTTCACTTTCACCTATATCTTACAGCATACTTTATGTAGGTTTTTTTTTTTTTTTTTTTGCTTTGTCTTCCCAGCTTGAAAGTAAGCTACCTGAGGACACTGACCTTGTCAATTTTGTCACCGAATTTGCCCCATTCCTCAGTTAGGCACTTTATATATTTTTATTGAATGAATTAATCTTCAGTTGACTTCGCTTATTACATTCATATCTTTTAATATCTTTTCTTACGTTTTCTATACTTGATAGGTCAGATTTTATAAGGAGTATGACAAAGGCCACAGCCATAATGGAGGTTCATCAAATTTTCCTTTTATTTCTAGGAGGATTGTTTCTTCTGTATTTCACAGTTATTTCCTTTGTCACATAAAACTCTATTACTGCTATATGTAATTCACACATCATTTTTTTATGGTACCAAAATATCTTTTTGTCATATTTAATGCATTTGGCTTTTAATTTCATCTTCCTGATACTGAATTTGTTACATTGATGTTCCTGATGTATCTTTGTAAATGACCTACAGCTATCTGAAAATTTGTAAGATTTTCTCTCAATTTAGAACTCTGGAATATGTTCAATTAGAAAGGTTAATTTTTCTTCAGATCAGAGGTATTTCTATATGTATATATTCAACATATATGCACTAAAATATACATACATGATGGTAATACAGTCACATAGACTTGAAGACAAATATTGTGATCCAAAAAGTGAAAGTGAAAGTTGCTCAGTCATGTCAGACTCTTTGCAATCCCATGGACTGAATTCTGGAGTGGGTAGCCTTTCCCTTTCTCCAGGGGATCTTCCCAACCCAGGGATCAATCCAGGTCTCCCACATTGCAGGCAGATTCTTTTCCAGCTGAGCCACAAGGGAAGCCCAAGAATACTAGAGTGGGTAGGCTATCCCTTTTCCAGCAGATCTTCCTGACCCAGGAATCGAACCAGGGTCTACTGCCTTGCAGGCAGATTCAATCCCAAAAGTCTGTAATTATTAGGTTGTCCTGTGAACAAGAAAGAAATTTTCATGGGCCAAAGAACTCAACAGACATTTCTCCAAAGAAGACATACAGATAGCTAAAAAACACATGAAAAAATGCTCAACATCACTCATAATCAGAGAAATGCAAATCAAAACCACAATGAGGTACCATCTCATGCCAGTCAGAATGGCTGCTATCCAAAAGTCTACAAACAATAAATGCTGGGGAGGGTGTGGAGAAAAGGGAACCCTTTAACACTGTTGGTGGGAATGCAAACTAGTACAGCCACTATGGAGAACAGTGTGGAGGTTCCTTAAAAAAACTGGAAATAGAACTGCCATATGACCCAGCAACCCCACTGCTGGTCATACACACTGAGGAAACCCGAATTGAAGGCAACCCATGTACCCCAATGTTCATCGCAGCACTGTTTACAATAGCTAGGACATGGAACCAACCTAGATGTCCATCGGCAGATGAATGGATAAGAAAGTTGTGGTACATATATACAATGAAATATTACTCAGCTATTAAAAAGAACACATTTGAATCAGTTCTAATGAGGTGGATGAAACTGGAGCCTATTATACAGAGTGAAGTAAGTCAGAAAGAAAACCACCAATACAGTATATTAATGCATATAAATGGAATTTAGAATGACAACAACAACAACCCTAAAAATGAGATAGCAAAAGAGACACAGATATAAAGAACAGACTTTGGACTCTGTGGAAGAAGGTGAAGGTGGGATGATTTGAGAGAATGGTATTGAAACATGTATATTACCATGTGTGAAATAGATGCTCAGCCCAAGTTTGATGAATGAAACAGGCACTCAAAGCTGGTGCACTGGGCCAACCCAGAGAGATGGGACGGGGAGAGAGGTGGGAGGGAGGTTTGTTACAGTGGACACATGTACACCTGTGGCTGATTCATATCAATATATAGCAAAAACCACCACAATATTGTAAAGTAACTAACCTCCAATTAAAGTAAATTAATTAATTTTTAAAAAAGAAAAATTTTCTGATGTTGTGGTTCAGGAAAAGAAAAAAAAACAAAAACCTCTTTATTTCTTTCCTGGCATCATTACTCAGTTATATTCCAGCTAGCCAAAATAGGATTCACATGAAGATTTTAAGAATGGTAAGGAAAGGTATAGAATTAAAGGAATGACTGTATTGTATACTTTGAACCACTAAAGAAAAATTAGGTGTTTATTACATTTTATGTAAACATAAAAACAATATAAGAAGTCACAAAGGAAAATATATATTTGAATAACAGCAGTGAACGTGTAAGCTTTTGTGTTATAAAATCATAAATCCATATGTAAAACTAGGATCTGTTTGGAGCAAAGAGTTCAATATAAGTGTTGGAAGATAAAATTGAAGAAAGCTTCTGAAAGGACAGAATGAATACTTTATGAAATTGAACAATAAAAGTAGTAGTAAAGATAATAATAGCTAACACAAATATAGCACTTCATATGTACAGGCCCATTCTAAGTACTTTTCATTAACCTATCAATTCTCTTTATTCATTTAATTGAAGCTCCATATTAGGGAAGCAAAGACAATTTTGAAGGAAATAACATAAGAAGTTTTCTATCACTGAAAGATATATTTTCCATCAAGTACTTAATGAAAGTAATAAGATCCAAAGCAAAGCACACCCATATTTTACTGTACTTGCTCCAGATTTCTTTAAAGAAATAAAGCATGACTTGAAATTCCTGATTATCCATCTCCAAACTCATTTCTCCCCATCATTCTTCCTTTCTCAGAATAAACCACCACCTGGATTTAGTGGTACAAAATCAAAGTCATGATTTTATGCTACAATTAAGGAAATATATATCCCCAAGCAATTGATTTCATTTTTTCTATTTGGATGTAAATTCCTTATTTCTGTAATTTTCTACAACTTCTGTATTTTGTTCAATACTGTATTCTTGAGTTTTATCAATGCTAAGAATTTTATTTTTTTAATTTTTTTTTATATTTTTAAAAATTTATTTATTTTACTTGGAGGCTAATTACTTTACATTATTGTATTGGTTTTGCCATACATTGACATGAATCTGCCCCAGGTGTACATGTGCTCCCCATCTTGAACCCCACCTCCTACCTCCCTCCCCATCCCATCCCTCTGGTTCATCCCATTACACCAGCCCCGAGCATCCTGAATCATGCATCGAACCTGGACTGGTGATCTGTTTTACATATGATAATATACATGTTTCAGTGCTGTTCTCTCAGATCATCCCACCCTCCCCTTTTCCCCCCAGAGTCCAAAAGACTGTTCTGTACATCTGTGTCTCTTTTGCTGTCTTGCATACAGGGTCATCGTTACTCTCTTTCTAAATTCCATATATATGCGTTAGTATACTGTACTGGTGTTTTTCTTTCTGGCTTACTTCACTCTGTATAATAGGCTCCAGTTTCATCCACCTCATTAGAACTGATTCAAATGCATTCTTTTTAATGGCTGAGTAATACTCCATTGTGTATATGTACCACAGCTTTCTTATCCATTCATCTGCTGATGGACATCTAGGTTGCTTCCATGTCCTGGCTGTTATAAACAGTGCTGCGATGAACATTGGGGTACATGTGTCTCTTTCCATTCGGGTTTCCTTGGTGTGTATGCCCAGGGGTAGGATTGCTGGGTCATATGGCAGTTCTATTTCCAGTGTTTTGAAGAATCTCCACACTGTTCTCCATAGTGGCTGTACTAGTTTGCATTCCCACCAACAGTGTAAAAGGGTTCCATTTTCTCCACACCCTCTCCAGCATTTATTGTTTGTAGACTTTTGGATAGCAGCCATTCTGACCCGTGTGAGATGGTACCTCATTGTGGTTTTGATTTGCATTTCTCTGATAATGAGGAATGTTGAGCATCTTTTCATGTGTTTGTTAGCCATCTGTATGTCTTCTTTGGAGGAATATCTGTTTAGTTCTTTGGCCCATTTTTTGATTGGATCATTTATTTTCACTGCTTCTTTATGCTATCTTTATCATGCCTTAATGTTTTTAGAACAAACAACTGCATTTTCACTAGCTAATCTCTTTCTCGATCTGTCTGTTGATTCTCATGCCATAATCACATGTTTAAACATTATAGTTTATTATGTAGTGTAAAACCAGAAAGGAAAATGTTATTGTTCATTTTATAAATGCTATCTATTTTCACCCATTTATTGCCATGAAGATGAGCTTCAGAGCTGCAGCCAAGCTTCAAATTAATAATAATAATAATAGTCTATTGAAGTTTATTTTGTGATTGCAATTAATTATGAGATTATACATATAATTTATAAGAACATATATGTATATATAATTATATTCAATAATATGGCATGTGTGCTCAGTTGCTCAGTCATGTCTGGCTCTTTGTGACTCCATGGACTGTAGCCCACCAAGATCCTCTGTCCATGGGGTTTCCCAGATCAAAATACTGGAGTGGGTTGCCATTTCCACTTCTAGGGGATCTTTCTGACCCAGGGGTAGAAACCAAGTCTCCTGCTTGGCAGGAGAATTCTTTACCACTGAGTCACCTGGGAAGCCCAATAATATGAATTTCTTTCTAAATATATCACTTTTATTGACTCTAATGAAAATCATTAAGCATTTTTTTAAAATATGTCTCACATATTATTAATTTATTCATGTGTAGTTCTGGTTTTGTTGCTATTGCAACTGAAGACTTTTAAGAAATAATTTTGTAATTGCAAACATATACCACTTCTTCTATCATCTATTTGCCTTTCACCTATTCAATTTCTGACATGGTCATTATTTATTAATTAATTCCAGGAATTGTTTTAGAATTTCAAGGCATATTATATACCAAAAATGAAAAGTTTGTTGCTTTTACTACATTTTTCATGTTTTTGTGACTCTTTATTTGCTTTGTACCAAACATTCTCACTAATATTTTCCAAAATGGGTAATGGCATTCATCTTTGCCATCTTTTTCTAGTTTTCAATATAATGTCAACTAATGCTTTAATGTGGATACTTACAATTATGTTTAGAAGTGTTTTTCCTTTGGGTATGAAGTAGTACATTATACTACCTCATGACCGGGCAACTGAAACCTTACACTATGCTAAATAAAAATCATTAAGGCAAGATAGTCACTGAGGCAAGTGCTTGCAAAATTCACTTTTAGGCTCAATTTTTTCTTCTTCACCCTATTTTCAGGAATGTTTTAGTTACAGAATGCAGTGGATTATATATGAGACTGGCTTACTCTGAGCAAAGGAGTAGAAAAGCAACTATGAAGAGAAACAAACCTAGAGAGCAAGTTTGCCTGTTTTAGGAAATGAGGTAGTGTCTAGTGTGCATTCTCCTCATAAAAAGAAAAGTAAGTTCCATGATTAAATAAATTTGGTCACTCTTGGAGATTCATGATGCAAATTGACCTTGAAAAGTTTCTGTGATGTTGTGTGACAGAGAAATATGTTCTAATTAATACCCAGAACTTTTAAATTTTTTACAAAAATAATACAAACCTCATTCAAAAATTTTTTTAAAGAAAGAATTTATTTTATCAGTTAGACCATAGGAGAAATTGTCTGCAGAATGTCTGTATCCAAGAGCAGAATTTGCCTTATCAAGGGTTGTCATTGTCTCATGTTTCTCTTTCTGTATGTTGGTTTCAATTTACAGAGGGGATCTCTATACAGTATAAAAAGGACTGCTGTCATGTAGATTTGATTCTCTCTGGCGAATCTGTAATGTGCATGTAAAGAAGTGCTATAACAAGACCCATTTAGGTCTTGTGCTTGCCACTGAAATGAACACTGATGCACTCAGTAGTATGATTAGCCCAGCAAGGGTTACCTGGTTGGCTAGTGAAGCCAAGAGGCAGGCTCGAAATAAAACTGAAGAATCAAGATATGTCATACATACATTCCACTGTTTATTCCCATACTTGTGTGAACATGGAACTCTTTCCTGAGAAATACCTTAACAATTTTTTTTGAAGAGCTTTAACAAAGCATAGAATTTCCCTAAATGCAATTATTGATATCTATTGGGAATATTTCTCCTCCATGGACATCTACTATTATCATATTATAATTTTAAAATATATTAAAACATTTTAAATTATACTACTATTATACTATTTTCTTCATTATATTAGTCATAAAATTTTATTTTTACATTTATAATAATTTACTAAGGCTTTAAAAAAATCTTTGTTTGAAAATATGTTAGCCTAATAGTTTTCTTGATTTGTTTTATGATTATCAGCTTTATCAACTTTATGAAACAGAAAATTAGGTATCTTTTTTATTTTTCTCTATTTCTGAACATTTTTAAAGTTTTTAAAGTAAGGGTATTTTTTTTCTGTGCGATTTTAAAATATTCACTGCAAAAATCCATTCAAAAGTTAGTTTTAGAGGTCATTATTTCACAGTTATTTGTCCATTTCTTTCATTTTATCCTCCTCATGCTTTCTACCTCTTTTTTTAGCTAATTTGATGATTTATGGATAAAGATCCATTTTACTGAATGCTAAAAATCTGTTAACAGAATATAGTTGTAAACATGTTTGTATTGCCTTTCTCATTTCTAATTGTATTTATAATTGTTATATTTTATTCTTGATTTACATTTATAGGCAAATTTTTTATTTTATTTTTTCTTTTTTGAAAATAACCTTATTAGAGATTTTTAATTCAGAGGCCATAGCCTCATATTCTATCAATTATTAATTTCTATGTTAAGGCAAAACAAGAGCAGTAAGTTCTTGTATTTTTGCTTCTCTTTCTTTGGAATTGCTTAGATTTATTTATTTGTTTAATTTAGACATTATTTTGCTATTTTCAGTTAGTTGTTTATTACTATTATTACTATAAATGTTAGAAATGAAAAAAATATTTCATTATTTTCTAGAATCCTTATTATTATATTTTTTTACTAAATGCAAAAAAGTGCTTTGCTTTCCATTTCCAACAATTTTTTATTATTGACTGAGGTCTTAAGCTATGATTAATTATAAACTTTAAAGAATTGTCATTAGGTATTACAGCTTGTGTAATTTTTAGTTTATTTAATAGATGTTTGTAAATGTTTCAAGAAAGCTTAAAGTACTTCATTTTCTTCAGTTTTATTTTTTTAAATAGACCTATCCCAATCTTATCAAATCTTGTTGTCCCTGTTTTATTTTTTTGATATGTTAAATGTCAAAAATTATGTTATGCATCCTCTAAAAACATGTATCTGCTACTGACTTCTAGGTTGTTTTTTTTTTTCTATTTTTATTATTTTGCATTACTCTGTGCTTAAGCACTTGTTAATGATCACCGAAGAATTGATGCTTTTGAACTGTGGTGTTGGAGAAGACTCTTGAGAGTCCCTTGGACTGCAAGGAGATCCAACCAGTCCATTCTAAAGAGATCAATCCTGGGTGTTCATTGGAAACAATGATGCTAAAGCTGAAGCTGCAATACTTTGGCCACCTCATGCGAAGAGTTGACTCACTGGAAAAGAGTCTGATGCTGGGAGGGATTGGGGGTGGGAGGAGAAGGGGACGACAGAGAATGAGATGGATGGATGGCATCACCGACTTGATGGCCATGAGTTTGTGTGAACTCCGGGAGTTGGTGATGGACAGGGAGGCCTGGTGTGCTGTGTCATGGGGTCGCAAAGAGTCGGACAGGACTGAGCGACTGAACTGAACTGAACTGAACTGAATGTAGTGCCGTCTTTCTAAATCAGGCTCATTAAAAGTAGGAAAAGTTCATTGTTTTCTTATTTAATGTTTATCAAAGTTTACTTTTTTTATATTGATATTGCTACAAATGATTGCTTTTGTTTCAAGTGAATAACTTCATCTGCCCTTCTATTTTGAGATATCTCTCTGTATGTATGTATATGTGTGTGTTTTCTTTTTATAATATATTATGATTTTGTCTTTCAAATAAATCATAGTATCTTTTCTTATTTGCAGAGGGAAGCTCATTCTCTCACATTTTGGTCCTTAATTCAATTTATTAGCTTCATTTTTATGATTATTTATGCTCTTTATTTCATTTGTTCCTTGCCATTTTCTTTCTCTCCTTTTGTTTATACATTTATTTAATATACATGTTGACCACTTTAAGTGGCCAAATATATTCACAAGTTATTTGAAAATATGTCTCCCCCAATATTTGATGGAAAATCTAACACACCCCTGTGTCCCTACCACATCCTGACCAAACCCTATTCTTTGATAATTTAACTTAGAATTTTAACCAGTACAATATTATGTACATTTATAATTGTCATTTATTTTTCCATTTAAGATTTTTGATTTTTATTTTTGTTATCAGCTTTCTATCTATGTTTATTCAATTTATCTGTATCAAAAACTGCTATCAACACACACTATATAATTCTTGACTTTTAATTTTGACCTGTTAGTGCAAATTTTAGATTTGCTTGAAGAGAAGAAGTTCCAGAGTGTGGTACTTTCTATCACCGCCCATTTCAGAGTGTGCTTTTATGGCCCTGTCAATTTAAAGAATAATTTAAGTAGGTATATAAGTACAAACTCTAACTTTTTATCAGAGAAAACAGTGGATTTATTGTTTTCATTTCTTCAGAGATTGAGATTAAACATATGAAATCAGATTATTATAGAGGGAAAAAAGAATTTATTCTAAATTATTATAGGACATTTTTTCTTTTTAATTTAATTTCAAAATGGATGCATTGAGGTGATATTGACTACAACTAAAATGGCAAAAAATCAAATTACTATTTGAAGGAAAAACAGTTTTGTGCAAGATAAGAAAAACTTTAACTAAAAGAATGAAACCTAGGTATATTGTAATGTGAGTTTTTTCTTACGTACAATTCATTTGGCTCCACCTCATTCTGTTGTCACTCACTCAAAAACTTTTTTTGTTATTTTTTGTTTTTAAAAAGAGGACAGCTCATGTATACTCGGTCATGCCTGACTCTTTTGCTACCCCATGGACTGTAGCCTGCCAACTCCTCTGTCCATGAAATTTTCTAATCAAGAATACTGGAGTGGGTTGTCATTTCCTTCTCTAGGGGATCTTCTTGAACTAGGGATCAAACCCACATCTCCTGTGTCTCCTTGCATTGGCAGGTGGATTCTTCCCTGATAATTTTTAAAGAACACTTGGTAGATCTCTTCAAATCTTTTACCTTGTCTTTAAAACAAATAACATAAATAACAGAGATATGTTTTTTCTAAGGCTTCAGGAAAGGTTTATTTCCCATATGATCCCTGTTTCTTCTACTTTTCCATCTATTAATGTCAGTTGAGGAGCTATAAGCATCTCTAGCTTATATATAAATTTAAAGACATTAATATTTTGATTAAAAATACTCAGAAACTATAAAACTCCTAGAGGAGAACGTAGGCAAAACACTCTCCGACATAAATCACAGCAGGATCCTCCAAGACCCACCTCCCAGAATATTGGAAATAAAAGCAAAAGTAAACAAATGGGACCTAATTAAAATCAAAAGCTTCTGCACAGCAAAGGAAACTCTAAGCAAGGTGAAAAGACAGCCTTCAGAATGGGAGAAAATAATAGCAAATGAAGCAACTGATAAAGGATTAATCTCCAAATTATACAAGCAGCACCTGCAGCTTAATTCCAGAAAACTAAGTGACCCAATCAAAAAATGGGCCAAAGAACTAAACAGACATTTCTCCAAAGAAGACATAAAGATGGCTAACAAACACATGAAAAAATGCTCAACATCCCTCATCATCAGAGAAATGCAAATCAAAACCACAATGAGATACCATTTCACACCAGTCAGAATGGCTGCTATCCAAAAGTCTACATGCAATAAATGCTGGAGAGGGTGTGGAGAGAAGGGAACCCTCTTACACTGTTGGTGGGAATGCAAACTAGTACAGCCACTATGGAGAACAGTGTGGAGATTCCTCAGAAAACTGGAAATAGAACTGCCATATGATCCAGCGATCGCACTCCTGGGCATACACACCGAGGAAACCAGAATTGAAAGAGACACATGTACTCCAATGTTCATTGCAGCACTGTTTATAATAGCCAGGACATGGAAGCAACCTAGATGTCCATCTGCAGATGAATGGATAAGAAAGCTTTGGTACATATACACAATGGAGTATTTCTCAGCCATCAAAAAGAATGCATTTGAATCAGTTTTAATGAGGTGGATGAAATTGGAGCCAATTATACAGAGTGAAGTAAGCCAGAAAGAAGAACATCAATATTGTATATTAACGCATATATATGGAATTTAGAAAAATGGTAACCTGAACCCTGTATAAGAGACTGCAAAAGAGACATAGGCATTTAGAACAGTCTTTGGGACTCTGTGGGAGAGGGTGAAGGTGGAATGATTGGGGAGAATGGAATTGTAGCATGTATATTATCATAAGTGACCAGTCCAGGTTCGACGCATAAATTTTCCTCTGTTCATTTCTTTGCATTTGTGCTTTTTTAATAAAAATACTTTTAACTGTAAAAAATAAAAAATAAAAAAAAATACTCAGCAGCCACCCACTGAAAATGGGAAATAAAAATTTGAAGTTCCATTCTTTCCAAATTCATGGAGAATACTCCTGCTATCAGAACTCTTCCAAATTATCCCCATCCATTAAGGCTTCATTTATAAAGAACTATACTTACCAGGGGGCTTCCCTGATGGCTCAGATGGTAAGAATTTGCCTGCAATGCAGTAGACCTGGGTTTGATCCCTGTGTTGGAAAGATTCCTGGAGAAGATTCCACTCCAGTATTCTTGCTTGGAGAATCCCATGGACAAAGGAGTCTAGTTTGCTACAGTCCATGGGGTTAAGGAATCGGATATGACTGAGAGACTAAGTAACTTACTGATACCAGAATGTCATTAATTATCACCAGTTCATACCCATGATATGACTTCCTGAACAACTATGTGTGTGATGAATACATGTAGAACATAGTGGGCCAATCCATAATTCCTCAAAGATTAGCCTTTGAGAGATAAATAATTTCATAGTGTTCTGATTTTTATTGAAGCCAAATAAAACAGCGAGGAAAGAAAGGCCAATGTAGCTCCCTGGTACCTTCCAAAGAATAACAAGAAGACATAAGGAAGCCTACCTAAGTAATCAATGCAAAGAAATAGAGGAAAACAATAGAATGGAAAAGACGAGAGATCTCTTCAAGAAAATTAGAGATACCAAGGGAACATTTCACACAAAGATGGGCACACTAAATGACAGAAATGGTATGGACCTAAGAGAAGCAGAAGATATATAAAAAAGGTGACAAGTATACACAGAAGAACTATACAAAAAAGATCTTCATGACCCAGATAACCATGATGTTATGACCACTCACCTAGAGCCAGACATCCTGGAGTCCAAAGTCAAGTGGGCCTTAGGAAGCATCACTACAAACAAAGCTAATGGAAGCAATGGAATTCCAGCTGAGCTACTTCAAATCTTAAAGAATGATGCTGTTAAAGTTCCACACTCACTATGCCAGCAAATTTGGAAAACTCAGCAGTGGCCACAGGACTGGAAAAGGTCAGTTTTCATTCCAATCCTAGAGAAGGGCAACGCTAAGGAATGTTCAAACTACCGCACAATTGCACTCATCTCACACGCTAGTAAAGTCATGCTCAAAATTCTCCAAGCCAGGCTTCAGCAATATATGAACCGTGAATTTCCAGATGTTCAAGCTGGATTTAGAAAAGGCAGAGGAACCAGAGATCAAATTACCAACATCCACTGGATCATCAAAAATGCAAGAGAGTTCCAGAAAAACATCTATTTCTGCTTTATTGACTATGCCAAAGCCTTTGATTGTGTGGATCACAATAAACCGTGGAAAATTCTGAAAGAGATAAGAATACCAGACCACCTGATTTGCCTCCTGAGAAAACTGTATGCAGATCAAGAAGCAACCATTGGAACTGGACATGAAACAATGGAGTGGTTCCAAATTGGGAAAGGAGTTCGTCAAGGCTGTATATTGTCACCCTGCTTATTTAACTTATATGCAGGGTGCATCATGCAAAATGCCGGGCTGTATGAAGCACAAGCTGGAATCAAGATTGCCTGGAGAAATATCAATAGCCTCAGATATGCAGATGACACCACTCTTATGGCAGAAAATGAAGAGAAACTAAAGAGCCTCTTGATGAAAGTGAAAGAAGAGACTGAAAAAGTTGGCTTTAAGCTCAACATTCAGAAAACTAAGATCATGGCATCTGGTCCCATCACTTCATGGCAAATAGATGGGGAAGCAATGGAAACAGTTACAGACTTTATTTTCTTGGGCTCCACAATCACTGCAGATGGTGACTGCAACCATGAAGTTAAAAGATGCTTGCTGCTTGGAAGTAAGGCTATGACAAACCTAGACAGCATATTAAAAAGCAGAGACCTTACTTTTCCAACTAAGTCTGTCTAGTGAAAGCTATGTTTTTTCCAGTAGTCATGTATGGATGTGGGAATTGGACTATAAAGAAAGCTGAGCACTGAAGAATTGATGCTTTTGAACTGTGGGGCTGGAGAAGACTCCTGAGATTCCCTTGGGCTGCAAGGAGATCAAACCAGTGAATTCTAAAGGAAATAAATCTTGAATATTCATTGGAAGGACTGATGCTGAAGCTGAAACTCCAGTACTTTGTCCACCTGATGTGAAGAACTGAGTCATTGGAAAAGACCCTGATGCTGGGAACGATTGAAGACAGGATGGATGGGGACGACAGAGGGTGAGATGGTTAGATGGCATCACTGACTTGATGGACATGAGTTGAGCAGGCTACAGGAGTTTGTTATGGACAGGGAAGCCTAGGGTGCTGCCGTCCATGGCGTCAGAAAGAGTCAGACATGACTGAACAACTGAACTAAACTGAGTACTTATTTTTAATATCAATTTATTTGCTTCACAGTCCTTGATGTTAGCATTTCTTCTGAATTCTTATTATTAACCACCTCATTCTTTCTCTTTTCCTTTTTTTCCTATATTCTTGTAAGTATTTTAGTCAGAAGTTATGAATATGGAAGTCAGAAACTGCTGGATGTATTCTAGTTGAATAGATTTCAGTATTTTAGAGTCCTTGAAACCATCTACATCCCTCAATGATTTTATGCAGAGAAACCAAAGCAGACTTCACTTTAATCTGATATAAAAAGTTATTTTCCTGAAGTAGAATTTTTCAAAAGTAGAAACAGATCATTTCAGTATTGTACTATGTTTTGTTTATTTATACTCTGAAAATTAATTTTAAATTTTCTTTCCCAAAGTTGACTGTAAAGTCATAAGAACAAGTGGGAGAGAGGGTGACTCATTTTCTTACTCTTAAATAGTTGTGGAAAACCTAATCAACTTGCTTTGAGTAGAGTCCTCAATTCTCACTCTTGTTCCTATTTTTCCAAGTATTAGCATTTTTCCTTATAACATGCTTCACTAGCTCTAACTAATATTTTGAAAAAGAAGTTAAAAACAAAGCCATTGATTGAAACTCATAATTAAGAAAGAAATTTTGAAAAACCCTCTTGCTGATATGGGTTCCAAAACTTATATGGCCTATGTACATTTAATAATACTGTGAAAGCCTATGTTCTACTATTTTCCTCTCTGTGGAAGTTGCTCTTAATACTATAATTTTATCTAAGTCTGCCTTAAGTCCTTTTTGATGAAAAAGAGACTCCAGAATAGATTCTGTACCAATCATCATGCTGAGAAAAATCAATGATACTTTCTAACTACTTAGAGTGCCCGTTTTCATTTCTTCAGTGAAACTAAATTGTAAACCTACATTCTCCCTGATCTTCCCTGTTCTATCATAAACATGTTAGTTCAGAAGGAAAAATAAGTAAAACCTTGCAAGACAAACCAGCTATCAGAACCATTCCGTTATACTCATACTGACATTAGATAAATGGAAATTATAACTGGTGAGACCATCAGATACTTAAGTGTTTACTCAAATGAAATGGAAAATATGCATGTAGCATGGGAAATAAAACTAATTCCCAGCAGTGATGGAACAAAATTACTTATGCATTAGTAGCAGATGTTATAAATTGCATATTTCATCATGATTCTTAACCATAATGCCAAACTTGTTACCAGCCATGCTTAGTTTTTACTACATGCTATTTTGCATTTTTCTTCTACTATTAATTCTGGAAGCCAGTACAATGCAAGAGGCACATCTTACATTTTGACCTGGGATTTGTGTTTAAAATAGTTTTCGTCCTTATAATAAACTTGAATGTAAAATCATACAAAAACTTAAAAGATGTGCAAAGGAAGTTATCGTAATTTATCAGTAATTATATATCTTGTGCATGCAAATATTAGAACAACCAAGCTATAAAGTCACAGATGTGTTAATGTTATAGATGGGTTCATAGGTAGAAAGCTAGATAAATGGATATAGAAAAGTTAGAACTTTGAGGGACTATTTAAAATATACAGTTTTAAATTTTTATTCACAAATCTGATTATATTGTTTCTCAAAGATTTAATAAAACTAGGAAGAATTGAAATAATATTTAAATACTTATATTAGTCAGATCCCAGGAAGGGAAAAGAAATCCCTCACCATGTAGTTTAATAGCAAATATTTAACATTTTGGAAGAGACAAAAATACAAAGAAAAAACATTAAATGACCTCAGATTTTTAATATCAGGAAGTGGTTAGCCCTCCTAGGGATGGAGGGATAAAGGGGTAAGCACGCACAAAAATTAACTCAAAATGAATTTAAAAGTTAAATGTAAGACCTGAAACCACAAAACTCCTAGAGGAAAACAAATGGGTAAAGCTCCTTGACATTGGTCTTGGAAATGGTATTTTGAATATGACTCCAAAAGCACCTAAGCAAAAGTGAACAAGTAGAGTTACATCAAACTGCCTCTGCACAGCAAGAGGAAAAATAAATCAACAAAATGAAAAGGCAGGCTACAGAATGAAAGAAAATATTTGCAAGCTGCATGGCTGAAAAAGTGAAAGTGGAAGTCTCTCAGTCGTGTCTGACTCTTTGCAACCCCATGGACTATACAGTCCATGGAATTCTCTAGGCCAGAATACTGGAGTGGGTAACCTTTCCCTTCTCCAGGGGATCTTCCCAATCCAAGGATCAAACCCAAGTCTCCTGCATGGCAGGCAGATTCTTTACCAGCTGAGCCACCAGGGAAGCCCAGGAATACTGGATTGCATAGCCTCTCCCCTCTCCAGCGGATCTTCCCCACCCAGGAATTGAACCGGGGTCCCCCGCATTGCAGATGGATTTTGATAAGAGGTCAATATAAAAAAATATATAAGGAATTCATACAACTGAATAGCAAAATCTTCATTATCCAATTTTAAAATGGGCAAAGTACCTGAATAGATTTTTTTTTTCAAAGAAGATATGTAAATAGCCAAGAGATACCTGAAAAGTGCTCAATATCACTACTAATCATCAAGAAAATGTAAGTCTAAACCACAATGAGATATCCCCTCATACCTGTTAAAAGGACTCTTAGCAAGAATATAAGAGGTAACAAGTTCTAGCAAGGATGTGAAAAAAAGGGAACCCTTATACATTTTTGATAATTTGTAAACTGTTACAGCCTCTATGGAAAACAGTATAATTTTTGAGGTTCCTCAAAAAACAAAAAATAGAACAAGCATATGGTCAGAAAATCGATGTCTTATATCAAATAGACAGTAGTGCTGATTTAGTTGTTAAGTTGTGTCCTATTCTTGTGACCCCCATAGACTGTAGCCCACCAGGCACCTCTGTCCATGGGATTTTCCAGGCAGGAATACTGGAGTGGGTAGCCATTTCCTTCTCCAGGAGATCTTCCCGACCCAGGGATCGAACTCTCCTTTCCTGCATTGGCAGACAAGTTCTTCACTAGTGAGTCACCAGGGAAGCATGAGGGAAACGGATCAAGGTGGTCACACTTTCAGTGATTAAGATGAATAATTTCTGGAGATCTTACATATAGCATGATGGTTATATTTAGCGATACCATATTGTGTACTTGAAAGTTCTTAAGAGAATATATCTTTTTTATGTTTTTCCACACACACACCGCCCCACACACTCACGATAACTTTTGGGGTAATGGATACGTACCATATTTTGGTAATCATTTTGCAACATACTTGTATATCAAATCATCACATTATATACCTTACATTTTCACAATGTTTTGTGTAAATTATATCTAAATAAAGCCAGAATCTTTTTGTAAATAAAAAATAAAAACGTTTAAAATTAAGAAATGCTGTTAAAGTAACACAGCTGGGCTGACAGGTATAAACTAAAACCATGAATGAAAAGCTTTTCTCTAAAAGTTGGAATCACAGAGGAAACATGTTACAGAAGCAACAACTTCATGGAGACACTGCTTAATCAGATAGAGAAGGTGTAAATACTCTGACTTCTTTCTCCCTTCTTTCTTCCAAATTGGTCGACTGTAACAGAAATCATTTTGTCAAGGGAACCTGGGAAATGTAGTTTTCAGGGTCAGTACCCCCTAGTGCAAGACAGATCAGAGGAAAGACAATAATGGGTATGAGGGCAAAGAGGATGTTTTTCAGTTTTTCAGCCCTTAAAAACATGGCAGGGGCAGATAATCAATAGGAAGTCTCAGGAGATCTTAGATAGAAGCTACAATTAACCTGAGAAAAAGTTCATATGACAACTACAGATGCTCAGTAAAGTATTAGGGGCAGAAGGTTGTAACCACCATTTGATTTCTAATGGTATTGATATAGAGGGCTTTTTACCACTGGAAATTTCTTTCATGCAAAATGGAAGAGAGAGAAAGAAAGGGATTTTTTTTTTAAAGATATGGCTGGAAAGGACTCATTTTCCTACTCAAATGGCAAGATTTCCTGAGGAGAATAAAAAAATGGCTCCTGTTGAGACTCGGAATGAAAACCACAGAGTGACTAAAGCCTGGGTGTAATTACAGATAGCCTAGAAAAAGCATGAAAAATGGTTAAGAGACAGTGAATTCCATTTATAAAGTTTACTTCTATGCCAGAGCTCTCTTAAGTGATTCGAGGGGTCTTCAAGCGAAACCTCTATATGACAACAGAATATACTCTGAATATTTGGTCCAAGGAAAAGAATAATAAAAATATTTAAAATATGAGAATTTATTTGATTTTCTTTGAATGTATATAAAATTTGACTCTTGACATTCAGATAAGGAAAACCAAACATGACATAGTGACATAGTTCTTATAATCAGAATGGGAAAACTTACCAATTATTCAGAGGAATTAGAAGTATTACTGGATCTAAAGTCCTAAAAGTTCTCAACAGAGCTTTATCTACAAAGCATTTTATTATAAAGTGTACATAGACTACAATAATATTGAATAGCAATGGTAAAAAGTATATACCATAGGAGTCTTTTTTATCATTAACTATGAAAGAATCTGAACAGTTCAGTTGCTCAGTCATGTCTGACTCTTTGCAACCCCATGAACTGCAGCATGCCAGGCCTCCCTGTCCATCACCAACTCCCGGGGTCCACCCAAACCCATGTCCATCGAGTCGGTGATGCCATCCAACCATCTCATCCTCTGTCATCCCCTTCTCAAAGGGTCTTTTCAAATGAATCAGCTCTTTGCATCAGGTGGCCAAAGTATTGGAGTTTCATCTTCAACATCAATCCTTCCAATGAACACTCAGGACTGATCTCCTTTAGGATGGACTGGTTGGATCTCCTTGAAGTCCAAGGGACTCTCAAGAGTCTTCTCCAACACCACAGTTCAGGTATCAATTCTACTGTGCTCACTTTCTTTATAATTCAACTCTCACATCCAAACATGACCACTGGAAAAACTCTAGCCTTGACTAGACAGACCTTTTTTGGCAAAGTAATGTCTCTACTTTTTTTTTTTTTTTCTCGTCCAAGTTCTTACATTTCATCTTATTTTTATTTTTTTGCATTGAACCTGGACTGGCGATTCATTTCACATATGATAATATACATGTTTCAATGCCATTCTCCCAAATCATCCCACCCTTGCCCTCTCCCACAGAGATGTTGTATAAGTTGGTTATAACTTTCCTTCCAAGGAGTAAGCATCTTTTAACAACATGGCTAGAATCAACATCTGCAGTGATTTTGGAGCCCAGAAAAATAAAGTCTGACACTGTTTCCACTGTTTCCCCATCTATTTCCCATGAAGTGATGGGACCAGATGCCATGATCTTAGTTTTCTGAATGTTGAGCTTTAAGCCAATTTTTTCACTCTCCTCTTTCACTTTCATCAAGAGGTTCTTTAGTTCTTCCTCACTTTCTGCCATAAGGGTGGTATCATCTGCATATCTGAGGTTATTGATATTTCTCCCGGCAATCTTGATTCCAGCTTGTGCTTCCTGCAGGCCAGCGTTTCTCATGATGTACTCTGCATATAAGTTAAATAAGTAGGGTAATAATATACAGCCTTGATGTATTCCTTATCCTATTTTGAACCAGTCTGTTGTGCCATGTCCAGTTCTAACTGTTGCTTCCTGACCTGCATACAGGTTTCTCAAGAGGCAGGTCAGGTGGCCTGGTATTCCCATCTCTTTCAGAATGTTCCACAGTTTATTGTGATCCACACAGTCAAAGGCTTTGACATAGTCAATAAAGCAGAAATAGATGTTTTTCTGGAACTCTCTTGCATTTTTGATGATCCAGCGGGTGTTGGTAATTTGATCTCCGGTTCCTCTGCCTTTTTTAAATCCAGCTTGAACATCTGGAAATTCATGGTTCATGTATTGCTGAAGCCTGGCTTGGAGAATTTTGAGCATGACTTTACTAGCGTGTGAGATGAGTGCAATTGTGTGGTAGTTTGAGCATTCTTTGGTATTGTCTTTCTTTGGGATTGGGATGAAAACTGACTTTTTTCAGTCCTGTGGCCATTGCTGAGTTCTCCAAATTTGCTGGCATATTGAGTGCAGCACTTTCACAGCATCATCTTTTAGAATTTGAAATAGCTTAACTGGAATTCCATCACCTCCACTAGCTTTGTTTGTAGTGATGCTTCCTAAGGCCCACTTGACTTCACATTCCAGGATGTCTGGCTCTAGGTGAGTGGTCATGCCATCGTGATTATCTGGGTCATGAAGATCTTTTTTGTACAGTTCTTCTGTGTATTCTTGCCACCTCTTCTTAATATCTTCTGCTTCTGTTAGGTCCATACCATTCTGTCCTTTATTGAGCCCATCTTTGCATAATATGATCCCTTGTCATCTCTAATTTTCTTGAAGAGATCTCTAGTCTTTCCCATTCTATTGTTTTTCTCTATTTCTTTGCATTGATTGCTGAGGAAGGGTTTCTAATCTCTGCTTGCTATTCTTTGGAACTCTGCATTCAGATGCTTATATCTTTCCTTTTCTCCTTTGCTTTTCACTTCTCTTTTTTTCACAGCTATTTGTAATGCCTCCTCAGACAGCCATTTTGCTTTTTTGCATTATTTTTCTTGGGGATGGTCTTGATCTGTGTCTCCTTTACAATGTCACAAACGTTCATCCATAGTTCATCAGGCACTCTATCGCATCTAGTCCCTTAAATCTATTTCTCACTTCCACTGTATAGTCATAAGGGATTTGATTTAGGTCATACCTGAATGGTCTAGTGGTTTTCTCCACTTTCTTCAATTTCAATCTGAATTTGGCAGTAATGAGTTCATGATCTGAGCCACAGTCAGCTCCCAGTCTTGTTTTTGCTGACTGTACAGAGCTTCTTCATATTTGGCTGAAAAAAAGATAATCAATCTGATTTCGGTGTTGACCATCTGGTGATGTCCATGTGTAGAGTCTTCTCTTGGGTTGTTGGAAGAGGGTGTTTGCTATGACCAGTGCGTTCTCTTGGCAAAACTCTATTAGCCTTTGCCCTGCTTCATTCCGTGCTCCAAGGCCAAATTTGCCTGTTACTCCAGGTGTTTCTTGACTTCCTGCTTTTGCATTCCAGTCCCCTATAATGAAAAGGACATCTTTTTTGTGTGTTAGTTCTAGAAGGTCTTGTAGGTCTTCATAGAACGGTTCAACTTCAGCTTCTTCAGAGTTACTCATCGGGGCATAGACTTGGATTACAGTGATATTGAATGGTTTGCCTTGGAAACGAAAAGAGATCATTCTGTTGTTTTTGAGATTGCATCCAAGTACTGCTATTTAGACTCTTTTGTTGACTATATTGGCTACTCCATTTTTTCTAAGGGATTCCTGCCCACTGTAGTAGATATAATGGTCATCTGAGTTAAATTCACCCATTCCAGTCCATCTTAGTTCGCTGATTCCTAGAATGTAGTTGTTCACTCTTGCCATCTCCTGTTCGACCAGTTCCAATTTGCCTTGATTCATGGACCTAACATTCCAGGTTCCTATGCAATATTGCTCTTTACAGCATTGGACCTTGTTTGTACAAGCCTCATCCACAACTGGGTGTTTTTGCTTTGGTTCCATCCCTTCATTCTGGAGTTATTTCTCCACTATATCCTGTAGCATATTGGGCACCTGTCGACCTGGGGATTTCATCTTTCAGTGTCCTATCTTTTTGCCTTTTCATACTGTTCATGGGGTTCTCAAGGCAAGGATACTGAAGTGGTTTGTCATTCCCTTCTTCAGTGGACTACATTCTGTCAGACCTCTCCACCATGACCTGTCTATCTTGGGTGGCCCCAAACGGCACGGCTTAGTTTCATTGAGTTAGACAAGGCTGTGGTCCATGTGATCAGATTGGCTAGTTGTCTGTGATTGTGGTTTCAGTCTGTCTGCTCTCTGATGCCCTCTCTCAGTGCCTACTGTCTTACTTGTGACATGTGTACATGTACAGAATCTGTACATGTGACATTAAAGCACATTTTAGGAAAATCAGTTTTTCAAGAGACTAACTTGATGTGGTACAAAATTAATAGCTTCACTGGGCATGTCTAAAATGTGCTCCAAGCAATATAGACTTCATAATTTTTAAAAAGTGTTCAAAATGCTCAGTTAATTTGTGACATATTGTGTCTTATATTATAATCTTCTAAGGACATTCCTGTTCACTAAGAACACATTAAAGGCTATGAATAGTTCCCTTATCAGTTCAGTTAAGTTCCTCAGTCCTATACGACTCTTTGCAACCCCATGGACTGCAGAATGCCAGGCTTCCCTGTCCGTCACTAACTCCTGGAACTTGCTCAAACTCATGCCCATTGAGTCGGTGATGCCATCCAACCATCTCATCTTCTGCCGTCCCCTTCTTCTTCTGCCTTCAATCTTTCCCAGAATTAGGGTCTTTTCCAAATAGTCAGTTCTTTGCATCAGGTGGCCAAAGGATTGGAGTTTCAGCTCCAGCATCAGTCCTTCCAATGAACACCCAGGACTGATCTCCTTTAGGATGGACTGGTTGGATCTCCCTGTAGTCCAAGGGACTCTCAAGGGTCTTCTCCAGCACCACAGTTCAAAAGCATCAATTCTTCAAGTCCCTTATAGTGAAGTCTGTTAACAGTTGTTCAGCCTAGTGTTCCCTAGACATGTTTCACCACAGAACCTATTTGAGACCAATGCTAGCTAATAATCTGTGGGACCAGGTTTTCACAATTTTCACATTGGGAACTTCTAGGCTCATTTTATCACATGAATAAATTTAAAATGTCTAGAAGCATACATGAATACCATATTCATTAATATTATTAGTAGTACACATAGTTCTGCCCCTTATTAAGTGTTATTTATAAGATAATCAGTACTGATAATAAGGATTACCATACTGAGCAACTCCTATAGGTCAAGTAACTGGTCTATAAATAATTCATCTCATCACAATCAATCAATAAGCATTATGCCTGTTTAATAGATCATGGTGACCCTACTTTGAATATTAGAAAATGGAATTTTTTATTAGTATCTTTTATTTGGAAAATTGGAAAAAATAACTTTAGTGGAAGTTTTCACAGCAAGGAGAGGACTCTACCTTCTGTCCCTAGATGGGAAGCACCTTCATGAAAATCCAGGAATTTTAATAGTACTCAAATTTAGAACTTCTCTAGAGAAGGAAATGGCAACCCACTCCAGTGTTCTTTCCTGGAGAATCCCAGGGACAGGGGAGCCTGGTGGACTGCCATCTATGGGGTCACACAGAGTTGGACACGACTGAAGTGACTTAGCAGCAGCAGCAGCAGCAGCATTTGATACATTTGGATTGTGTATGTTTTAGCAGGACACACATGAAAGGTGCCCTGGGAGAATGTGGGACAAATGTTAACCACTCAAAATTTCTTAACTCAGAAAAGCATTAGTAGTGACAACTTGATCCATCTTATTTTCTCCACCATAAATTCCTGATGATCTTCATCCAGCCACATTACCTCATTTGCAACAAGTTAATATATGTAACTCAGCGGTGTTGTGAAAATTAATAGGCTTTGGGGAGACTTTCTATTCCACAGTTTTTTACTAATTATATATTAAACATTATAACAATATAAGGTGATCATGCTAAACAGTAAAATGAAAAACTGCACAGACAAAACAATTGGGCTCATTTAACAGGTGTTCCATGATCATTTACTCATATTTATAGATACGTTAAATAAACTCAGAGAATTTCAAGCCTAGGTACACATTCAAATCTTCAGCAGAGCTTTCAAACAAACAGCAAAAAATACCATTGCTGCACCTATCACAGATCATTAAATCAGACTCTCCTTTGGGTGAGCATATACTTGATCCTGTCCAAAACATACATAAGACATTTGGTCCATGCCAAAAAGTCCCTGATAGCTAGTGATTTACAATATGCCTGTGAGCATGTTTGGCCCATGCCACAAAGGTTTTGGAAGGAATCAAATATCACGTATCTTTTGGCGTGGACCAAATGTCCCCATGGATGTTTTGGACAGGCCAAAATATGATCAAATAGCAATGACTTTTTGGTATGGACCAAATGTCTTTCAGACCATTTGGACAAGACTAAATCTACTATAAGACTCTGGCATAGCACCTGGGCATCATTTTTATTTTAAAATTTTCCCACGTGATTCTAAACACCAGCTAAGATGGAAAAGTCTGAATTAGTTTTACATAGCATCTCTGGTAGAGACATCAAACAATGATGCAGCAACTGAATAAAAAAAAAGAGAGAGATGAGAAAGTACAGGAACACAAATAAAAGAGAAAGGAACAGTATTCAGAGATGACTGAGAAAGTGAAGAATAAAAGAAAAAGTTTAATGTGTGATGTTAACATAATTTTAATAGGAGCTTAGACAAGGAGATAATATAAGGAAAATCTGTAAATATCTTTTAAAACACAACTCCAAAATAAATGATCTATAATAGTGATTTTTTTATCAAACCCTGTTGTACAGTTCAATCAGCAAAAGGAGACTGTAAAAGGCCTGAAACCCAGATAGCATCCCAGACCAAAAGAATCAGTATTTTTGGACTTGGTACTTTTTAGTTTGGGATATTAGCACTTTTCAAGCTCCATACGTGATTCCTTTGTGCAGTACTGAATGTTTCTCAGACTTGAGTATTCATGTTACTGGAGTAATCCTGTTAAAGTTAAGATTCTGATTCTGCAGCTCTGGGGCTAGACTCCAAATTCTGCATTTTCAGTATTTTCCATCTGCTGATGTTGCTGCTACTGCTTGAAGGAACACTTTTTACATAGTAAGGTTTGGAACACTGGCTTTCAAACTTGGCTGTGTATTAGAATCACCCGGGGAATTTTAAAAATGACTGATGCTTTGCTCTCAACCCCAGATAGTCTGGTAGATTGGGTGTGAATATAGGTATGTTTTAAGCCCCTCATTAATAGGACTTTCATTGCCTTTCTGTCTTCCTCACCTATCCTTTCCTAGTTGTTCTTCCTTTGATAATTATCACTTTCAAATCAATTATCTACATCCAAGTCAGTATCAAAGTTGAATTTTAGGGAATCCTATGTCAGGACCCCATCTTTCGTCTTGTACCACAACTTGTTCTGAGTATTATCTTCCTCTTTGCTCTTTTTTTTTTTAAAGTTCAGTTTTTTCATGACAATATTTGCTCTATCCCCTCCAGTCTAATGCTCTTTCATTCTGTCAGAAAACAAATTGAAACAAAATAGAAGCTGAGACTTTTCACTTTTTCTTTCACCTCATAACATTGCCCCATGCACTCCCAATAAATTAAACTGTGGTTTTTATTGTTGTGAGTCTGTTCTGAAAATGATTCTGAAAACCTTTATGTTATTCTTAACAATTTTTTGCAAGCTTCAGCTCATTCTCATTTTATCTTTCATGAAATTACTCCTAGGAGTCTGGGTCCTTTAGTTTGTATTCATCGCTGGTCATTTTCTTAGAGTGCACTACCTGGCATTCTCAACTTTCTGCAATGTGAGAGAACAGATAAAGGGAAAATTTGTGAGTAAAGGTTATACAATAGATACTCAGCCATCCATCTGCCCAACCATCCACCTGTTCATTCAATCATGCAGTTAATATTCAGTGAATATCTGTTATGTGTCAATAATGTGTCTAAATACAAATATTGGAAAATAGAGCAAAAAGAGGACAGATGAGCATTTTGACTAATAAATATTTAGTGACAATAAGGAAGCAAAAACATGGTAATTTCATATTGTGCCAGTTACCATAAAGGAAATACACAGAGTGATAGAGGTGGGAGTGTGTGCTGGGAAGTGCAACTTTATAGATAATGGTCACTGATGGCTGGCCTGAGGAGGTGACATTTGGGATAAATTCCAAAGTCTCAGTCACTTTATTCACAGGAGAATGTTTTAAGCAATCACAGCATTCAATTAGTAAAAATACAGCAGAGTTCTAACAAGTGAGATTTTTTGATTTACAAAGCCAGACTAAATTAGAAAATGAAACCAGGCTTCTAGATCCAGGTATGCTTGTAATGCAAATAAAACTGCTAAATAATTAAAAAATGCAGCAATGCAGGAAAAATTCTTGCATTTATTACATTACTCTTAATGAATAATTATATGAATTATGTAGTCTATTTGTCTTTAAAGCACCCATATGCACTTTGATATGTATGTGGGGTGTGTGCATGTGTGTGTGTCTGTTTAGTTGTGGTTTTTTAACTTTAATCGATGTATATTTAAATATTCATGTATATAGCTGGAAGGTTGCACAGCAAAATATTAGAAGTCATTACCTTCAAAGTGTGAGATTGGGGAGAAGTGGTAATAGGATTTTGCTCAACAATAATTTATACCCTCCGAGTTTGATAGTATATTCCTTTGTTGTAGTGTATATAATAATTACCAAAAAAGAGGGACATAGAAAAAAAATAAGGATTAGGTAATGGTAGACAGTATGGGTAGAAATACAAAATAATTTAAAATTTTTAAAACTTAATTTTTTAATTAAAATATTTTAAAAATTCAATTCTATTGTTTTTTATTTTAAAAGTAATTTAAAAAATAAAACCCATCTGCAGAACATCCTGAAGTATGGATCAATTTTTCTTTCTTTGCCATTTTAACCTGTAAATAAAGGGTTTTATTATTGTAGGTCATTAACATTTAATCAGTAATTTTGATTTTTCTTTTCCTTAAGAAAAAAATCCTTTTAGGAAGCTGACATTACCATATAGGAAGCTTTCTATCACAAATATTTAAAATAAGCTCAAAAAGTTTCCTGTTTATGGAGATGTGCTTTAAATATGTGCGAAATGAACTCAGAAGGAGTATCTCATTAGTACTTGACAAGTGGAATGTAGGTTACAGCCACAAAGGACTGAAAAATTTCCACTGTAAACCTGTGTGTTTTGGTCCCTATTTCTCCCAATCATTAATTTTTTTTTTAAATTTTGGATTGAAGGATAATTGCTTTACAATATTATGGTGACTTTTGCCACACAGCAGTGTGAATCAGTCACAAATATACACATGTTCACTCCCTCCTGAACCTTCCCCCCACCCCATGCCATCACACTGAGAAGGTAACAGGCAGGAAAACTAGGGGTCTCCAAAGGGAGGAAAAAGGCTACAAGTGTCAGAGGTTTTTTATCTCTCTTAAGCGGCAGGAGGAAACAAACTACAAGTTTCAGATTTTTCCCCTTCTCTATACAAAATTAATAGGAGGCTTCTTTTAGAATTCTGTGTTGCCATGATGACACCTGGTTCCACCTGAAGTTAACTTTTCTCAAACCTTGAGCTAACCAATGTTTTTTTCTTATGGAAATGTTTCTCTTAAGCTATGTTAATAAACTATGTATTTACATTAAATTCTGTGTATCATCAATTTGGTTCCACCTAAGACTCAGAACCCATAATGGCTCAAGAAACCAGTATGTCTTACCCATACAATTGTTTTCCTAATCTATGTTAATGAAACTATATATTTGCTTAGAAACCTGCCTTTCCTCAATTCAATCGTTTTATGGCCCAGGATGACTCACCTTGTGCCAGTGTTATCTCAAAATGCATGTTGTGGGTGAGGGGTCTGGTGCCACTCTTTTAGTTTTGAGACATTTGCTTTCTCTAATTAGCAGCCTGTTGATAGATATATAACACACCTCAAAAGACTAGCAGGGGCACTCTTTCCACTCCCTTCTAATATCTATGTCAGAAGCTTTCTCTATCTCTTTTATACTTTAATAAAACTTTATTACACAAAAGCTCTGAGTGATCAAGCCTTGTCAGTAGACCAGGATTGAATTCCTCTCCTCCGGGGGTCAAGAATCCTGGCATCTTTCACTGTTCAACAACAACCTTTCACCACCCTTCTAGGTTGTCACCGAGCACTAAGTTGAGCTCCCTGTGCCCATAGAGCAGCTTCTCCCCAGCTATCTATTTTACACTTGTTAGTGCATATATGTCAATGTTACTCTCTCAATTTGTCCCACCTTCTCCTTCCCCCACTGTGTCCAAAGTCTCTTCTCTATGTCTGAGGCTCTAGATTTATGTACCTCTCTAGAACTGACTCAAATGTGTTCCTTTTATGGCTGAGTAATATTCCACTGTGTATATGTACCACATCATCTTTATCCGTTCATCTGCTGATGTATATCTAGGTTGCTTCCATGTCCTAACTATTGTAAATAGTGCTGTTGTGAACACTGAGGTACATGTGTCTTTTTCAGTTATGATTTTCTCAGAGTATATGCCCAGTAATGGGATTGCTGAGTCATATAGTAGTTTCATTCCTAGTTTTCTAAGGAATTTCTATACTGTTCTCCACAGTGGCTGCATTAATTTACATACCCACCAACAGTGTAAGAGGTTTCTTTTTTTTCACACACTTTCCAGTAATTATTGTCTGTAGATTTTTTGATGATGGCCATTCTGACCATTGTGAGGTGGTATTTGATTATAGTTTTAATTTTAATTTCTTGAATAATGAGCAATGTTGGACATCTTTTCTTGTGCTTTTTGGCCATCTGTAGAAGGCAATGGCACCATACTCCAGTACTCTTGCCTGGAAAATCCCATGGATGGAGGAGCCTGGTAGGCTGCAGTCCATGGGGTCACTAAGAGTTGGATACGACTGAGCGGCTTCACTTTGACTTTTCACTTTCATGCATTGGAGAAGGAAATGGCAACCCACTCCAGTGTTCTTTCCTGGAGAATCCCAGGGACGGGGGAGCCTGGTGGGCTGCCGTCTATGGGGTCACGCAGAGTTGGACACGACTGAAGCGACTTAGCAGCATCAGCGTGTCTTCTTTGGAGAAATGTCTGTATAGGTCTTCCCCCTATTTTTTGTGGCTGACTTTATATTCTGGGCTCCAAAATCACTGCAGATGGTGATTGCAACCATGAAATTAAAAGACGCTTACTCTTTGGAAGGAAAGTTATGACCAACCTAGACAGCATATTAAAAAGCAGAGACATTACTTTGCCAACAAAGGTCTGTCAAGTCAAGGCTATGGTTTTTCCAGTGGTCATGTATGGATGTGAGAGTTGGACTATAAAGAAAGCTGAGTGCAGAAGAATTGATACTTTTGAACTGTGCTGTTGGAGAAAACTCTTGAGAGTCCCTTGGACTGCAAGGAGATCCAACCAGTCCATCCTAAAGGAGATCAGTCCTGGGTGTTCATTGGACTGACTGATGTTGAAACTGAAACTCCAATACTTTGGCCACCTGATGCGAAGAGCTGACTCATTTGAAAAGACCCAGATGCTGGGAAAGATTGAGGGCAGGAGGAGAAGGGGACAATGAACGATGAGATGGTTGAGTGGCATCACCAACTCAATAGACATGGTTTGGCTGGACTCCGGGAGTTGGTGAAGGACAGGGAGGCCTGGTGTGCTGCAGTTCATAGGGTCACAAAGAGTTGGACACGACTGAGCAACTGAACTGAGCTGAACTACTTTTTGATTGGGTGGTCTGTTTTTCTGATATTGAGTTACCTAAGCTGCTTATATATTTTGAAAATTAATCCTTTGTAAGATATTTCATTTGCAGTTGTTTTCTCCCATTCTGAGGGTTCTCTTTTTGTTTATAGTTTCCTTTTCTGTGCAGAAACTTTTAAGTTTAATTAGGTCTCACTTGTTTATATATTTTTTTATTTTCCATTACTCTAGGAGATGGGTCAAAGATGATATTTTTGTGACTTATGTCAAAGAGTGTTTTGCTTATGTTTTCCTCTAAGAGTTTTATAGTTGTTCTTCTTACACTTATATCTTTAATCCGTTTCGAGTTTACTTTTGTGTATGGTGTTAGGAAATGTTCTAATTTCATTCTTTATGCATAGCTGTCCAGTTTTCTAACACCACTTTTTGAAGAGGCTGTCTTTTCTTCATTGTATATTCTTGCCTCCTTTGTCAAAGATACGGTACCTACAGGTGCATGGGTTTATCTACGGGCTTTCTATCTTGTTCTGTTGATCTATTTTTCTGTTTTTGTGCCAGTACCACACTGTCTTGATGACTGTACGTTTGCAGTATAGTCTGAAGTCAGAAAAGTTGATTCCTCCAGCTCTATTTTGATTTTTAAAGATTGCTTTGGTTATTCAGGCTATTTGGTTATTCAGGGTTTTCATACAAATTGTGAAATAATTTGTTCTAGTTCTGTAAAAAAAATGCCATTTGTGATTTGATAAAGATTGCCTTGAATCTATAGATTACTTTGGGTAGTATAGTCATTTTCACAATTTTGATTCTTCCAATCCAAGAACATGATATATCTCTCCATTTGTTTGTGTCATCTTTAAAGTCTTCAATCAGTGTCTTATAGTTTTCTGTATACAGGTCTTTTGTCTCTTTAGGTAGGTTTATTCCTAGACATTTCATTCTCTGTTGCAATGGTGAATGAGACTGTTTCCCTAATTTCTCTTTCTGACTTTTCATTGTTAGTGTATGGGAATGCAAGGGATTTCTGTACATTAATTTTTGTATCTTGCAGCTTTACTAAATTCATTGATTAGCTCTAGTAATTTTCTGGTGGCATCTTTAGGGTTTTATCTATAGAGCATCATGTCATCTACAAACAATGAGTTTTATGAGAATTTTACTTCTTCTTTTCCAATCTAGATTCTTTTGTTTTTTCTTCTCTGATTACTCTGGCTAGGACTTCCAAAACTATATTGAGTAATAGTGGCAAGAATGGGCACTCTTGTCTTGCTCTTGATCTGAGAAGAAATGTTTTCGTTTTTTTGCCATTGAGAAGAATATTTGCTATGGATTTGTCATACATCTCCCCACCATTCTTGATAAACACAAATCACCCAGCCTTCAGCTCCCCATTCACAGAATCAATTCTCCTCTCTTCGGGAACCACTGTGATGTAATAATTCCCATGCCAGCTGATCTCTGACTGACCCTATTGCTAAAGCTAAATCTGTCCTTCTTCCCCTAAGCCAGAACATTCCTTCACAACCCACATATTGAAATAAGTGCTTAAGTTTAGCAGCATTTCTGATGGTTTTATTCAAAAGATATATGTTTTACATAAAATTATTTAATGTAAGTATAAAACTATTATAGAGCTTGGAATAATATAGATATATGAATATGATATGAATATTAAAATAAAGATATGAATAACATTATGATAACACAAATTTATTATTTTTCAATTCTGTGGGCCAGACATCTAGGTTGGCTCAGCTATTTCTTGGCTTCAGGTTTCAGAAGTCTAAAGTTAACGTGCTGGCTGGCTGGGTTCTCATCACAGCCAGCAAAGACACATTCATTCCTTCTCATGATGGAATCTAACTTTCCTGTCATCCTCATCTCTATTTTACCTCAAATTAAGAGGAATGTTCTCTGTTCTTAAGGCCTCATGTCATTATATTAGGATCACGTGAAAAATTGAAGACAATCTCCCTACCTTAAAGTCCATAATATTAATGATGTGTAAAGTCCCTTTCACCATATAAAATAACATAGTTACAAATTCCAGGGGTAAAAGGATGCATCATATTAATTTATAAATTATAAAAGCTCTAGTAGTCTCTGGTAAAAGTATATGAATATGCATGTATATGAAAAGTGAAAGTGAAGGTCACTCAATTGTGTCCAAGTCTTTGGGACCCCATGGACTGTAGTCTGCCAGGCTCCTCCGTCCATGGAATTCTCCAGGCCAGAATACTGGAGTGGGTAGCTGTTCCCTTCTCAAGGGGATCTTCCTGACTCAGGAGTCAAACTGGGGTCGCCTGCATTGCAGGTGGATTCTTTACCAGCTCAGCTACCAGGAAAGCCCATGACATGCATAGAAAAATTTAACATTTATACTTTATGTATGTTCTATTATCTGAATTTATCAAAATAAACATATTCGATTTGCAACTTCAAAAATAATTACTATTTTTAAAGAAGGAATCACAGAAAAAGTAATATAGTTTTATTTTAAATTTCCAGTTGATTGCATTTAATACATATTTGGGATAATATTTGCAACTTCTTTTTTGTTACAATCAAATTAGAAACAAACAGGCTGACTATTCAATATGTGAGATTATAAAAACCAATCCAGTACACATCTTATAACTTCTTGTTGCTAAAGAGTAAGGAATAGAAAGTATTGCAAGATATGTACTATCAAATAAAGTATAAAATAAGACATATTTTATTGTCACTAGCATGTAACACACTGTGGTCTACTTGCAATTTACTACCAATTCTTTGGAGATACTAAGAGTGACAATAAACTAGAGGCTCTTATTCTACTTCGTAGTTTTCTTATGATTATTAACTATATAACTTTTTCTCATAAACATAAGAATATTTATGTGCTTTGAGGACAATATATTTTCAGATTTTGATAGTAGGATTATAGGAAATAGTTGAAAATCATGTTGGAAAATTATCTAAAATATCTATAATATTTTGAAAGCAAAGCACTTAAAAAAATACCTACCAACTTATAGTTTAAGGGAAATCTTTATGTAACAATCAGATGTTCAATCATAATTTCCTTGGTAAATGTAAATTTAATCTTTTTCATAGAAAAATATTAATTTTAATTAATTATAAAACAACAAAAACAGAGTTAATTTTTAAAATGTTAACTTTCAAGGTAGATTTTGGGCAAAGGCCTTTTCAATATTTACAGAATAATGTTTCAAAGCATAGTACAGAAACTGAGTTTTTGACCCTGAAAATAGTAGGTACTCTATAAAAAGAACCATCAAACCAACATATCTCCGTGAAAATGTAACTAAAATAAATATTGTTGTGATTTTGTAACCAGACATATTCTAACAGGAAAAAAAATATGTGAGTCTGTAATAACTAGATTTTTCAGATTAAGCTTAAAGTAGGTAAAAATACTTATTGGAAAAACTGAAATAAATCAAGGAAAAGAGTTTTGGATAATGAGGAAAATCACACTCTAGAATTCTACAAATGTAAATTTCCTAGTCCAATGAGTAGCCACCTCTAATCATGGCAGTGCCTGTGGTCTAGAATAGAGTGGTAGATTTCTAATCAGTGGTGAAGCACAGACTCCTCTAAATCAGTAAGTGCTTGCTAGTTCAATTGACTGTCCATTAGGAAAATATATTTAATTCGGCCCTATTTCCCATCATACATAGAAATAAATTCTAAATGGACTGAAGAGCTACACAGTAAAAAATGATAGCAGTTGAAAAAATTAAATCTCAGTGTTGAAATGGCCTTCTTAAACACTACAGAGTCATAAATAAAAATATTAACATATCTTAATATAAATCATGTCAAATGAAAAGATACAATGTAGGAAAAATTGTAAATCACTTTATAAATAAAGATTAATATCCAGAAAACATGAGGAATCTCTACATGTTCCATAAAAATGACACTATGCAATTAAAAAATGGGCAAAAAGTCCAGACAAATCAGAAAATACAAAGTACAAATGACCAGTTAGCATAAGAAAATGTGCACAAGATTATTAAAATTTACATAACAAATTAGAACATTGCAAAGCATATTTTCTTCTAATCATATTAAAATAAGATCAAAACTATTAGATGTTAGTGGGAATGTGGGAAGTGGACACATGAATAGACTCCTTTTAGAATAAAAATTTTAACCATTTTGGAAGGTAGTTTATTAGTATCTACCAAAATGTGAACACCAATACATTTTTTCCAATTACTCTTTTAAGAATTTATTTTCTGGAAGCTCTACACATGTATTGAATAATAAATGTTCAAGACATTCATTTGAAGTATTGACTGTCTAACTTAAATAAATTCAAAATAGCCATCATAAAGCAGTGGTTAGATAAAATCGTTTTACACTTTCTCTGTATAATACTTTGTAGTTATTTAAAAGAATGAAGAAGATATGGTTAAGAGAATAAAATTTTATATATACTTATATGTATGGAACAAAATGTATACGGTGTCTGTGCATTCATGTGTAAGTAACTGGATGAAAATTTAAATGAGTATTTGCTTATCAACTTCGGGACAAAGATGATTCTCTAAGCAGTAGATATAAGAAGGAGGACAAAGAGAGGTATCTATATTTCACTCTTTACACTTCTTTATCATCTGGATCTTTCACATGTGTGTATTCCTGTATTACCTGTGGAAGGAAGGAAGGAAAGGAGGGAGGAAGGGAGGGAGGGAGGGAAGGGATGAAAGAAGAAGGGGGAAGAATGGTGTACTCCTGTATTACTTGCATTATTAAAAGAGAGAGGCAGAAAGGCAGGTAGAAAAGAAAGGAATAAAAAACGGAAGAAGAAAAGATAATTTGTTGGTTTGTCTTAAGAGCAGGGATTTTGAATTTCTGTCCCAGTGTAGGTATGTTGCATGCATGCGTGCTGAGTCAGGCTCCTCTGTCCATGGGATTCTCCAGGCAAGAATACTGGCGTGGGTTGCCATGCTCTCCTCCAGGGCATCTTCCCGACCCAGGGATCAATCCCAGGTCTGCACTGCAGGCAGATTCTTTACCACTAGCACCCCTTTAGAAGCCCATATTGGTACACTATAAGCTCTCAAAAAATTGTTGAAAAAAATAATGAAAGAGAAAGGAGGGAGGGAAGAATTGTTTGCTACAAATTATTCTCAATACCTGGAAAATGTAGGAATAATGGTGTAATAATGTCTCTCATAATCACTTGTATTTATCCTAAACCACACGGTGGAATCTGTTTTTAACACACACACTTGAGCATCAAGTATCTTAAAACAAAGGCAAGTAAGTACTAAAAGCATTACAATATTAGAAATCAGACATGGAAGCAATGTGTCAATTCACCTGGATCAGTGTTTTAATTTTTGGTGGCAATATGTATTTCTTCTAAGCAAATTATTTGAAAAGCAATATACTTTTTTTGTTCAAATATTAACTTTCTCCAACAGTGTGCTAATGCTGTAATACATATTTTCTTAGTCTTAATTTCTGTCAAGCTTACTTACAACTTAAAATATTCATAAAATAAAGTTGAAATTTATTTATGAATTAGGAAGTAATATGTGATAAAACTAGGAAAACATAATATTTGATTAATAATATAAATTTTATGTCATACATTCCACATTTCTTCTTCCATTTCATATTTTTCTCTCTTAGATTTATATAAAAATTCTATTAAAAGCAAATATTATACTATTACATTTAAAATTAATCATAGTTACTAAATGTCATTTTCTTTTAATTCTAACCTATTTTTTCTCTTTATTTCTGATGTTTGTACTGTATCTTTAAACAACTAATGATAAAGTGTCATTGTGAAGATTTAAGTGCACATTTTATTTTTTATTATGCTTCTCCATCTGCTTGTTAAGATTCTCTTTTTCCTAACCTTTTCTAATTATCATACATTCTTTTTCTATATGAAGTTTAATGATTCTAATCATATAATTATTATATCTAATTTTATGTATTAATTAACCTAACAAATATTTATTGAGTGCTTTTTTAAGTCCCTATTACTGTTTTAAGCTCTAGGGATTCAGTACAAAAAAAAAAAAAAGTCAATATCCATCATGGAGCTTCTATTCTAGTAGGAGATGACAGACCACAACCATAATAAATTAACATGTGCTACATCAGGGAGTAATAATTCTTATAAGAATAATGACAGGATGAAGGGAACAGGGGTATTTTTGAAGTAAGCCTGAAACGTCTCAAAGTGATGTTTGACATCTCTCACCAACATCTCTTGGTGAGAGAGGGAACCAAGAAGGTATCTAGGGGAAGGAATTTCTAGGCAGAGGAAACAGGTGCAAATAACTGAGGCAGATACATCTTTGGTGAGATTTCTAGAAGAGTAAGGAGGCTAGAGCACAAGAATGAAGGGGACAGCTGTTTGAGAGCTGAAGATAGGTCTCAGGAGGCAAGACTCGGGATGAGGTAGGTCATGTAGGAATCTATAAGCATTTTTACTTTTGCTCTGTGTGAGATGGGAAACCATTGTAAGCTATGAACGGAGAAATGACATCATCTGTCATGCATTTATAAATATCTCTCTGGCTGCTGTTGGAGAATAGGCTTTAATGGACAATGGCAGAAGCAGGGCAACAAGGAGGCTATGTTATAATTCAGAGATGATGGTGGGCTTGATCAGTGGTTATTTACATGCTGTGAGACCATTTCCAGTTCTATAAATATTATGAAGGATATAAACTAGATGTAGGGCAAAAGAGAGAAGAATCAATGATGACTGTGATGCAGACAACAGGAATTCACTGTTAATTTAGCTCAGCACAAAGAATTATTGTGGGGATACCCCTGAACTAAAACAAGAACAAGGCTGGTTTCATCAGGAAACATGGCAGTGGTTGGATCTCTTTCTCCCTCTTGGCATCTCTGCTTCATTTTGAGTGTTTTTTTTTTCTATGATACTTTGTAACCAAATGGCTTTTCTGCTTTGTGTTAAATCTTGCTCTCTTGCTATCTCAAATAGCACATAGCCTATCATGGTGATTCCTGTCTCTTTTACTCTATATCATATACTTTTTGGAGAAAGCAATGGCAACCCACTCCAGTACTCTTGCCTGGAAAATCCCAGGGACGGTGGAGCCTGGTGGGCTGCCGTCTATGGGGTCGCACAGAGTCGGACACGACTGAAGCGACTTAGAAGCAGCAGCAGCAGCATATACCTTTTAATCTTCACATTCTATTAAATTACAGAATTCAAAATGCTAACAAAGGGAAATAATTCTTACTAGGCATTACTTAATCCTTACGTTTTAACTATCTTTGGGTGGGAGAGGGGCATGCAATAAAAAGTGTAAATAGCAAGGCCTAATATCTCTGCAATGACAAGTTTATCTTAAACTGAAAAAGGATAAACAGCATGCTGAAGTGAGGGCTGCCCAGCCCAAGAGTTACTTGATGAGGTGGGTTTTTTGTTTGTTTGGCTTTTGTTTTTTAAATTTCTTATTTGACTTCATCTTCAATTGGTTGCCTGAAATAAAGTGGATTTTAACATCAAACCAGAAAGAATATCTGAAAATAAAGGAGAGTGATCTTAACAATAAAGAAAGAATGAAAAGAATGAAAGAACCTTGAAAATAGTGATCATTAATTACAAAATAGAATTGAAGTGCAGAAAACACAGTGAGAGAAAACAAAATAATGCGATGGAATACTTTTAAAACACCACTGTTACATAATATGGCACTTTCATATTTAAATGCTTTCTACTCAGTAGCAAGCATTATTTTTACCAAAATTAGACATTTAAGAAATATATAAAAGGAAGTTAGATGGACTATATATATTTGCGGTTTTAATGTCAGGTCATCCAACAGTATTCCTTACCCTGAAAATGGAGATTTTTTACCTGATGATAGTACCATATTATTTTATTATACAACATTGCCAAGCTCAATTGCTCATCTTCAGAATCATTAAGCTGATACCATCTCCCCCTATTGGCTATTTGCATTTTAGTAAATTAACATTATTAATAAAATTATTATGCTTTCATTCTGAAACAGGAACTATTCCTAAGGCAAAGGAAAGTATTATTATGGCAATTCCTTTACCAAGTGCAGCTTAAATATTTGGAAACATTGGGGTCTCACAAGTCAATGAGTTTCAAATATGTGCATCTGATGTCAGAGTGAATATCTGGCATTTGTAGTGATGCTACTAAATTTCCCCTAAAGCATTCGGGACACACTTGCTTTTCTCTTCATCCAAAGTGTAGTACTGTTGTTGGTAAAGTCACTTCTATATTTGATTCCTGATATATTCATTGGAGAAGGCAATGGCAAGCCACTCCAGTACTCTTGCCTAGAAAATCCCATGGATGGAGGAGCCTGGTTGGCTGCAGTCCATGGGGTCGCTAAGGGTCGGACACGAATGAGCGACTTCACTTTCACTTTTCACTTTCACACATTGGAGAAGGAAATGGCAACCCACTCCAGTGTTCTTGCCTGGAGAATCCCAGGGACGGGAGAGCCTGGTGGGCTTCCGTCTATGGGGTCACACAGAGTCGGACACGACTGAAGTGACTTAGCAGCAGCAGCAGCATATTCATTGAAGGGCTTCCCTGGTGGCTCAAATGGTACAGAATCTGCCTGCAACACAGAAGACCAGGTTCTATCCCTAGGTCAGGAAGATATCCCAGAGGAGGGCATGGAAACCCACTCCAGTATTCTTGCCTGGAGAATTCCATGGATAGAGGAGCCTGGCAGGCTGCAGTCCTTGGGGTCACAGCGTTGGACATGACTGAGCAACTAACACTTTCTTATATTCATTAAAGGCAATCTTACATTCTGCTGTGAAACTGATGATTTTTATTATTTACAACCTACTCTACTTGTACTCACTAGTGAGTGTTCACTGTCTGTAAAAATTATAATCTCTGAAGTGTAATGGTTTTATAAGCATACCTATATTGAGTATAGGAATAATATTTGTCCAGATTCTGGCCTAATACTTAATAATAAGGTTCACTGTATTGTTCTTTGTAAAGGTCTCTACATTGCAATAAGCTCTTTTTATATTCAAAGAAAGAATTACTGTTTTAAAAAATAAGAGTTTAAAACATAATGAGAAACAATAAAAATTCATTGGATGTAACGGTGATGAAAAGTATTGCTTTAGAAAAAACTATGCTGCTGGTAATATTTTCTTGGTAATTTTAATTCCGTGATACCTTTCAAGAGTTTTAAAATCATGAATGCCAAGCTGATGCTTAGTAAATATCTCTAGAAGGAAGATTTAATTTCTTCAAATTTGTGGATATTTTTTCTGGCCTCTTTGCCTTTGAACAATATAAAAAAGGTTGCTATGTTCAAAAAAGGGGAACGGGATAATGTGCAGGGTAAGATTAGAACATTTGATTGATCTAGGTTTATATCATATTACCCAGAAGAAGAGCTAATATCTAAGTAATATTACCTACAACTTTTCTAAAGAGAATTTCAGGAACTTGGGATCATATATACTTAGAATTATGGGTATTACCTTGTAATGTGCACTGTATTTATTGAATTAATTGAATTATGAAATTAGTGAATATAAATATTATGAAAATTATCCTTAGAATATAGAAAGTTCAGGTTAACTAAATACCCCTGGAGGTCTTTTGACTTTCAAATTCTATAGGCACCATTATTCTAGGAAAAGTTGTGTGATTCTCCACTTTTATGGATGAAAATAATTAAAATAATGCTGGAAACATTCATTTATTAATAAAATTGCTACAAAGGAAAGCTAGATTAAATTTTAGTCTCAAGTTATGATGACATACAATTTGATTATAAGTAACATCTAAATTAGGCTTCCCTCGTGGCTCAGATGGTAAAGATCTACATGCAATGTGGGAAACCTGGGTTTGATCCCTAGGTCAGGAAGATCCCCTGGAGAAGGGAATGGCTACCCACCCCAGTGTTCTTGCCTGGAGAATTCCATAGACAGAGGAACCTGGTGGGCTACAGTCCAAGGGGTCACAAAGAGTCAGACACAACTGAGCGTCTAACACTTTCAGTTTGGCTAACATCTAAATTAGGGGGGTGTGGGAGAGCCAAGCAGGAGGGGAGGTGTCTGCTGGCCTGCCCCTGCCTAGTGTCCCAGGTCTCTGGTTTATTCAACCTACTTCTCTGCAACAAACTCCACACTTGGTGGTGGGGACACAGCCACCAGACCGACACTCCAACATGGTCCTTGCACCACCGTGCTAAGCAAGAAGCAAAATAGTTAAGGTTCAGACATTGGTTCTGCATCTTATCTTCTCTGTGACTCAGTTACCTCATCCATACAATGGGAGGACAAATATTACCACTTCATACACCCTTCTAAGGGTTAAATAAAATGGAGTCACTAGGGGAAAAATGTGCATGTAAGAAAAACAGAGCCCAATCAAACTCTAAGAATGTTAATTTTTTAAAATGATATGACCAAAATTAGTTTCTTATAAAGAATATGAAGTTATTAAAATTTCTGTTTAATGCTTATCTACTTTCATAATTCTTTCTTCCTGATTTCCACTGATAGAAATGTTTGATAGTTGCCTTTTGCAGTGCAGTCGGAAAACAGAATTTGAAGAGAAGGGTGTTGGCTTTCAAGTACTATAACTGAAACAAATGGAGTATTATTTAGTGTTACTAAACCCCCATTTCTCCAATCCCTCACATACCTTTAAGGGACACCTTCTCCCACCTAATTCCCAGCATTCTGATGCTGGGGCACTCCACCTCTCCTTCTTCAATAAAGTCTGAGAAAAGTATCTAAAATGAATTCACACTGACGTGTTGACAACTGTATCAGTATGGTTCCTTCACATGCATCTCCTCTTTCTCACTGTGAGTTACTTAAAGGCAGGAATCATGTTTTATTCATGATTAGTCTTAGGACCTCTCATGGTGCTAAGGCTAGGGTGCAGTCCCTACCTCAATGACTCAACAAAAAGAATTTCTTATTGTAATGCTGAACAATTTACCCTTATCTTGTTGTGAACCCTCTAGCTATTTTCTAAATTGTGCTCTGGGAGCTGAAGAAATATATAAAAGGGAAGAGTAAAGTAGAGAAATGTGAGTGACGATGGGGAAAAGTGAGTGAGGAATGGAATAAAAACATTGTGCCAGGAGAAAGCATGCAAGGGATGTTTGATTCAATTTGTCACCCTTTAGTAATAGGAGAATGAACATTTGCAAAACAAGGAGGAAAGGACATGTATTGAGGATCCCAAGGACATGTTCCTCCAGCCAGGAATCTTCACTGAATTACATCTTTGGTATCATTAACCCTATCTCACAAATGAGAAAACTGAGGTTCAGAGAAGCATCCAAGATCATGTACCTAGCAATAGGTACAATCAGAAAGGAAGTTTATGTCTTTTTAAGATCTGTCAAAAGGAAAACAAAGATAGCTACATCATGAATAAATGAATTCTGAGATTCTTAATTTTTTAGATTAATAGAATTTAGTTTTTTACAACAGTCCCCCAAAGTTTGAGCAGTTCGTATGGACAATTTTTAAAAAAATTCTTCCATTTTCTATTGTTATTAACATCCTGAATTAGTGTAGTGCATTTGTGAAAACTAATGAACCAACACTGATATATTATTATTTACAAAAAAGCTTGGCTTACATGAGGGTTCACTCCCTATGTTGTACAATCCTGTGAGCTTCAACAAATGTATAATGTCATTTGTCTACCCTTACATTATCATACAGAATGGTTTGATCACAGAATGGTTTCATTGCTGTAAAAATTCCCCATGCTTGACTTCTTCATTCCTTCCCCATTGTAATCTGTCTGCAATAGTAACATCAAAGATCACTGATCACAAATCACCATCAGTTCAATTCAGTCGCTCAGTTGTGTCCGACTCTTTGCGACCCCAGGAACCGCAGCACGCCAGGTCTCCCTGTCCATCACCAACTGCCGGAGTCTACCCAAACCCATGTCCATTCAGTCAGTGATGCCATCCAACCATCTCATCCTCTGTTGTCCCCTTCTCCTCCTGCCCTCAATCTTTCCCAGCATCAGAGTCTTTTCAAATGCTCAAACTACTGCTCAATTGCACTCATCTCACATGCTAGTAAAGTAATGCTTAAAATTCTCCAAGCCAGGCTTCAGCGATACATGAACTGTGAACTTCCAGATGTTCAAGCTGGTTTTAGAAAAGGCAGAGGAACCAGAGATCAAATTGCCAACATCCGCTGGATCATTGAAAAAGCAAGAGAGTTTCAGAAACACATCTATTTCTGCTTTATTGACTATGCCAAATCACCATAACAAATATAATAATAATGAAAAATATTGAAATATTGTGTGTTGTGTTAGTCGCTCAGCCGTGTCTGACTTTTTGCAACCCCTAGACTGTAAGCTGCCAGGCTCCTCTGTCCATGGAATTCTCCAGGCAAGAATACTGGAGTGGGTTGCATTCACTTCTCCAGAGGATCTTCCAGACTCAGAGATTGAACCCTGGTCTTTCACACTGTGGGCAGACTTTTTTTTTTTTACCATCTAGCCATCTGGGAAGCCCAGTATTGTGAGAACTGCCTAAATGTGCCACAGAAACATGAGTGTGCAAATGCTGTTGGAAAAATGGTGCCGATAGGCTTGCTTGACTCAGGGTTGCTGCAAAACTTCAATTTGTAAAAAATGCAATATTGCAAATCACAATACAGCTAAGCACAATACAATGAGGTATGCCTGTGTGTAGCCTTTTCAGATTGGCATCTTTATCTTACCAATAACTTTTAAGCTTCCTCCTTGTGTTTTATGGCTTGAAATTCATTTCTCTTTAGTGCCAAATAATATTCTACTGTATGGGTATACCACAGTTTTATTTATAGTTTATTATGTTCATATTTGAGGGACATTTTGTTGCTTTCAATTTTTGGTAGTTACGAATAAAAGCTACTAAAAACATTAATGTAAAATTTTCATGTGAACTTAAGTTTGTTTTTTTAACTTTATTTGTTTATTTATTTCTGACTTCACTGGATATTCATTGCAGAATGGGCTTTTCTCCAATTACAGTGAGTGGGGCTACTTTCTAGTTGCGGTATGTGAGCTTCTTATTGCAGTGCCCTCTCTTGTTGAAGAGCATGAGCTCTAGGGTTCTTAGACTTCAGTAATTGTAGCACATTGGGTTAGTTGCCCATGGCATATGGAATCTTCTCAGACCTGGGATCAAACCTGTGTCCCCTGTATTGCCAGGCAGATTCTTAACCACTGGGCCCCCAGGGAAGTCCATGAACATATATTTGAACTCATTTTTGTAAATACCCAGCAGTATGATTATTGGTCATAACTTTGGTATAAGTTTATGACAAATCAAAGTTATGACCAACCTAGACAGCATATTAAAAAGCAGAGACATTACTTTGCCAACAAAGGTCTGTGTAGTCAAGGGTATGGTCTTTCCAGTAGTCATGTATGGATATGAGAGTTGGATTATAAAGAAAGCTGAGTGCTGAAGAATTGATGCTTTTGAACTGTGGTGTTGGAGAAGACTCTTGAGAGTACCTTGGACTGCAAGGAGATTCAAACAGTCCATCCTAAAGGAAATCATTGCTGAATATTCATTGGAAGGACTGATGTTGAAGCTGAAACTCCAATACTTTGGCCACCTGACGTGAAGGGCTAACTCATTTAAAAAGACCCTGATGTTGGGAAAGGTTGAAGGCAGAGGAGAAGGTGACGAGAGAGGATGAGATGATTGGATGGCATCACTGACTCAATGGACATGAGTTTGAGTAAATTCCGGTAGTCAGCGATCGACAGGGAGGCCTGGTGTGCTGCAGTCCGTGGGGTTGCAGAGTTGGACATGACTGAGTGACTGAACTGAACTGAAATGATGATTATTGGATTATTTAATAGGACTATGGCTTCCCTGATGGCTCAGATGGTAAAGCGTCTGCCTGCAATGCTGGAGACCCAGGTTCGATCTCTGGTTCAGGAAGAGCCCCTGGAGAAGGAAATGGCAACCAACTCCAGTACTCTTGCCTGTGAAATCCTATGAACAGAGGAGCCTGGCAGGCTACAGTCCATGGGGTTGCAAAGAGTCAGACACGACTGAGCCACTACTTTACTTTATACTTTATGCCCCAGTTAGTCAGTTCAGTCCCTCAGTCCTGTCCAACTCTTTCTGACCCCATGGACTGCAGCACGCCAAGCCTCCCTGTCCATCACCAACTCCTGGGGTTTACTCAAACTCATGTTCATTGAGTCGGTGATGCCATCCAACCATCTCATCCTCTGTCGTCCCCTTGTCTTCCACCTTAAATCTTTCACAGCAACAGGATCTTTTTTGATGAGTCTATTCTTTGCATCAGGTGGCCAAAGTATTGGAGCTTCAGCTTCAGCATCAGTCCTTCCAGTGAATATTCAGGGTTGATTTCCTTTAGAATGGACTGGTTGGATCTCCTTGTAGTCCAAGGGACTCTCATGAGCCTTCTCCAACACCACAGTTCAAAAGCATCAATTATTCAGCCCTCAGCTTTCTTTATAGTCCAACTCTCACATCCATACATGACCACTGGAAAAACCATAACCTTGACTTGACAGACCTTTGTTGGCAAACTAATGTCTCTGCTTTTTAGTATTCCATCTAGGTTGACTATGCCTAGCTTCATAAGAAACTTCTTATCTTCCAAAGTCACTGTATCATTTTGCATTTCCAGCCAGCAATGAATGAAATTTCCTGTTGCTCTACCTCCTCACCAGCATTTGGTATTAACATTTTTTTTAAACCTTTCTAATAAGCATGTAGTATTATGCTATTTTTTCGTCTGTAATTCCCTAATAACATATGATGTTGATTATATTTTCATGTGCATATTTCCTCTTTATTTAATTTATATGTTCTATTCAGAGCTTTTGACATTTTTAATTGAGTTTAATTTGTTGGTTTACAGCTGTTTTAAGAGTCCATTGTATGTTTTGTATATAAATCCTTTTTCAGATATATATTTTACAAAGATTTTCTCCAAGTTAGTAGCTTATGCTTTCATTCTCTTAACAGTATCTTTAACAGATCAGAGCATTTTAATTTCAGTGAAGTCCAACTTCTATCAATTTTTCTCTTCTGTGGACCATGCTTAAGTGTTATATCTAAAAAATTTATCACCAAACCCAAGGTCTCCTAGAATTTTTCCTGTTTTATATTCTAAAATATCTATATGTTTCCATTTTACATCTACACTTATGATCCAGTTTGAATTAATTCTTGTTAAGTGTGTAAGATGTTTGCCTAGATTTAATTTTTTTTGCATGTAGATGTCTTATTCTTTTCATATCACTTGTTGAAAAAACTATCCTTCCTCCATAGAATTGCTTTTCTCTATTTTGTCAGTTGGGTATATTTTGGGGTGTATTTTGGAAATATCTATTCTGTTCCATTGATATATTTGTCTGCTTCTTCACCAATACCATACTACCTTGATTATTGCAGGTTTAGTTGGTCTTAAAGTTCACAATGTCAGTCTTCTCACACTGTTCTTCTTCACTATTGTGTTGACTGTTGCAGGTTGTTTGTTTTTGACTTACCAATCCAGAACACACATAGTAAGGAAATTCATAGAGGGGTTCTCCAAGGGGGAAAAAAACCATATTCTCTTTCTCTCATGGTTTTATTAATCAAGAAGTACAAGTTTACACTCTAGATAATAAAGAATAAATCCATTAGCCTATAATTCATTGATTAAATGAAATTCTAGTATTTATTTTCTAGAAAGAGTCTTAGTAGCAATCAATAAGTTATGTTACTTAAATTTTCCTTCAAAAAAGAGCTTGAAAAGAGACGATAATTAGATGAAAACTTCCCACTGAAACACCCTTTGGATCTCCCTCTGTATTCTTGTGAAGGCTATACTTTCCTCAGGCCATTTCCAGCCAGTGAGTGAATACAGTGGCCATACAAGAGCCAAGGGCTTCCCATGTGACTCTAGTGGTAAAGAACCCTGCATTGCAACCTCAAATCTCTCCATATCTGGCCTTGGGCCCATTTTCCTTTATCCTTCAGAAGCATTTCTCTCAATTTCTTGTGTGTCCAATACCTCTTACTGCCCACTTCTCAGAGGACCCAAACTGGTACAGTCTTCAGTTGGATCCTGTGGATTGAATTAGCTAGGGTTGCTCAAAATTCATGGATTCAAGGCACATGGAACTGACCTTTACAACTAAGCTTCTTGGTTCCCAAGCTAAAGTAGAGTGGATCATCCAACCTACAGATACATAAAGGGATCCAATTTCAGGGCCACCTCTCTAGGTCTAACCTAAACCAGATGATCTTCAAAGAATTCTAATAATGATGATAATTTTAAACCATTAACTTTGAGTTGGTTATCCTGGCAACATAATTATCTGATTCAGTGCTTCTCACTGATATACTACTGTCAGTCAAAATGTTTTTGATAGAATAAGGTAATCATAATCCAGATAAGATGATTTTATTAATAGAAATGATAAATCTTGCTTCACAGTATTTTCTCCAAGTTAGCAAAATCAAGAGAAGCTTTTAGCATAGAAAAATAAGTCTAGTGGAAGAAAGCTAAATAAGGATCTAACTACAACATAAAGGTGTAAGCAAAAAAATACAAGAGCAATACAGCAGATCAGATTTAGAGCATTAGAGGAAAATTTCAAAGAAACCAGAACTCAATAGTAATGTGTTTAGAAATACAACCTATTACATGCTCAGCATCTGACAAGATAAGATATATTAGCTTGCTAGTACAGGAAGTAAATAGAATTGCTCTTTAATAGGAATTCTAAAAAGGCCTGATAGGCAAAGGCTAGTATTAGAAAAACAGAGGGAGTAAATATATTGAACACACAATTCTGGCCATCAGCAGGAGGTTAATGGGGGGAAAAGATACTAAATTTTTCTTTTCCTTTTCATTAAAGTCAGCTCTCTTAATATTAGGAGAATGTTGCCTTATGCAAAAAAAAAATAAGAAAGAGAAAGACTGACTCAACTTGATACATTCACTATGATCTTACTAATTGTAAATTCTGAGCATTCTGATATCAGTATATCAGTATACTAGGCTTGCATATGTAGAAAAATATACACGAACTCTTCAAAGTATTATTTTGGTTATTGTGAATCTGGAGGAAAGATATCATATGAATAATTTGTCAGAGCTTGAAATTCAGATGGAAAGATGAGTATAACAGGCTTTATTGAAGCAAACTAATATATAGCATTAATAATCAAAATAAAATGGAAAGTATGAAATTATAGAGGCATGCAGAGACTGCAATACAGAGAGAAAGGAAGACATTGGCCCTTAGAAAAGAGTAAGGAAGCATAAGTAGAGATACACTTTTGCTAGTGTTTAAATTATGAAACAGAAGTATTGAGAGGGAAATCTGGAAAGATAGGCAAAGTATGTTTACTATACTTTATGTTACTAGGGACCCCTGCAATATATAACTGTTTGTGTTTGGGGAGGTGGATCTTGAGAAGGCAGGAGGGTTAGATATTTGAAGTTTTAAATTGAGATATGCTTACTTAGAGTATAATATGGAGAGTAGATAAAGAGAGCTTACCAGTATTTCCTGTTTAAAGAAGTTGAGGGTGCTACCAGAGTTAAGACACAGAATTGTTTTCAAAGTCTGGGGCTACAAAATCAACTTAATTTGTGTTTTGAGAAAATATCATAGGACTAATGTGCTAGGAAAAAAAACCCTGCATTTGGAGCAAGTTGTGCTTAAAATTTGTTGTGTTTGAAGAGGCATATGAACATTCTGGAAATTTTCACTCTGGAGACTAATTAAAAAGATAGTTGAAGATAAGTTTCCAGGCAAGATACTGTTCCCTAACTGATAAGTCTTACCACAGCGACAATTTAGAGAAACAGAGGGAAATAAAAGGTAGATTCAGTACCATATAAAAGTTTTTCTAATGATGAAGAATTTCATTTAATAATTACTCATTGTTTAAATGAGTTCCAAGAATCATTCAACAAAATGGAGGGTTAATTTTCTAAATTATGATAAAGCTTTCCAGAAACCGTAATCAATGTAGACCATAAATTTAAACTTTTATAGAAATATGCTCCTTTCTTATTTTTGTTTTTTTAATTACCTAATCATATATAACAAATTTTACTACTGTTAATTTTGTTTATTATCTATATATAAATTCTCTAAGCAGACGTATGAAATTTTACAATTTAACTGCTTAAGGTGATGATTAGCTTTATAGATAGTATCCTATTTAGGGTACAAGCTTTGGACTGTTGATTCAACCTATTTTTTTTTTTTTTGGATAACTAACACTATTATGGACCTCTAATTACTTAGCCAATAAATGTATTTTTCCATTTAATTGCTCTATTTTTCCTTGCATATTTATCTATAGAAAAAAATGACTTGGATTGAAAATGAAAAAGTTAAAAATGGAAATTTGAGCTCCGGACAAGTTGCAAATGCCACTCTCTTTAAAACCTGAGAAACCTTAGTTTATTTGAAAATCTGTAAAAGCCTCCTGATCAATAGATTCAAAAGGGAAATGTTTGTAGCCCAATACTAAAAATTATATGTGCATCTAAGCATGCATATCTCTTAATAAATTTGACTGGAAGAGGTTATTAAGTGGCATGCATTAGTTTCTTCTTGGAATTTTGTACTATTTTATGCTAGACTATTATTCTAAATAAATGACTCTCACTGTAATTGAATTTTTTAAAATCATCATATGCTGCAATAAACATATGATATTCCTTTCTGAACAATACTGCTTGGAGTTATTGTTCCTTGTTGCCCAAATATGAGAACTAAAATCATTGACATTAAACAGTTTCATTTTGTATATTTATAAATTTTTCTTCTCTTTGAGCTGAGGAAGATGGGGAAAAAGTAGATAATGCTATAAAGCACTAAATAGCGTCTGGTACAGGGTAAGTGGTCAAAAACATTAGTCATTGCTATGGCTAAGATATTTTATTTGTTTTATATTTCTTTCTTTTTTTTCTATAGCCATTAAATGCTTATGACAAACTTTGTAGCAGACCCAGAGATATACCACTCACATCTCTCTTCAAGACAGAACTTACTGACCAACTCCAAGGACGGTAATTAGTTGACAACCCCCAGTTGTTAATTACGGAGAAGGCAATGGCAAGTCACTCCAGTACTCTTGCCTGGAAAATCCCATGGACGGAGAAGCCTGGTAGGCTGCAGTCCATGGGGTTGCTACAAGTCAGACATGACTGAGCGACTTTACTTTCACTTTTCACTTTCACACATTGGAGAAGGAAATGGCAACCCACTCCAGTGTTCTTGCCTGGAGAATCCCAGGGACGGGGGAGCCTGGTGGGCTGCCGTCTATGGGGTCACACAGAGTCGGACACGACTGAAGTGACTTAGCAGTAGCAGTTGTTAATTAACTTCATCAGGGTCCATGTTAACTTGTGAGCTGAGGTTATGATCTTTTAGGGCAGCTGAGCAATAATGAAGCAAGGTTATGGTCCAAGAGCCTAGCCAACCTCCCAGTGTGGATCTCCTTAATGAGTAATCTTTGCTCTGGAGCTCCCAGTTGAGTTGTTCAAAATTTTGTCAGGTCTGAATCATGTTCTGACTGATGCTTATATCTAATCCTACTTCCTCCCTTTTCCTTCCCCATTACTCTACAATAAACATTTTGACTTTTAACTCCATCTCACCTTCTACTAATCAGAGAGCTCCACCTGCAAGTAACATTAAATTTATTTTGCATATATTTGAAGGAAATGAGCAATACAAGATTTGAAATAGTCTGTCAAAGAATAATTTTTGGAATAGAGAACACAGAATGAACATGTCAAATATTTATTTGTGGGACCACTAAAACTGCCGAGGTATAATTTGAAAAAAGTTAAAAACATTCTTATAAGTGATGGGCTAAATTATGTTCTTCAAAAGTCATAAGTTGAAACACTAACCCACAGTACCTAAAAATGTGACCATATTTGGACACAGAGCTTCTGAAAGGGTGACTAAGGTAAAATGAGGCCATTAGGCTGGCTCCAATCCAATGTGACTGGTGTCTATGAGAAGAAGATATCTGGACACACAGAGTGACTCCAGAGATGAGCACACACAGAGAGGAAGGACCATGTAAGGACCAAACAAGTGGCTCAGTCAGTTCAGTTCAGTTCAGTTGCTCAGTCGTGTCCGACTCTTTGTGACCCCATGAATCACAGCACGCCAGGCCTCCCTGTCCATCACCAACTCCCGGAGTTCACTCAAACTCATGTGCATCGAGTCAGTGATGCCATCCAGCCATCTCATTCTCTGTCATCCCCGTCTCCTCCCACCCCCAATCCCTCCCGGCATCAGAGTCTTTTCCAGTGAGTAAACTCGTTGCATGAGGTGGCCAAAGTATTGGAGTTTCAGCTTTAGCCTCAGTCCTTCCAATGAACACCCAGGATTGATCTCCTTTAGAATGGACTGGTTGGATCTCCTTGCAGTCCAAGGGACTCTCAAGAGTCTCCTCCAGCACCACAGTTCAAAAGCATCAATTCTTTGGTGATCAGCTTTCTTTACAGTCCAACTCTCACATCCATACATGACCATTGGAAAAACCATAGCCTTGACTAGACAGACCTTGGTTGGCAAAGTAATGTCTCTGCTTTTTAATATACTGTCAAGGTTGGTCAAAACTTTCCTTCCAAGGAGTAAGCGTCTTTTAATTTCATGGCTGCATCAGCATCCTCAGTGATTTTGGAGCCCAAAAATATAAAGTCTGACACTGTTTCCACTGTTTCCCCATCTATTTCCCATGAGTGATGGGACCAGATGCCATGATCTTAGTTTTCTGAATGTTGAGCTTCAAGCCAACCTTTTCACTCTCCTCTTTCACTTTCATCAAGAGGCTTTTTAGTTCCTCTTCACTTTCTGCCATAAGGGTAGTGTCATCTGCGTATCTGAGATTGTTGATATTTCTCCCAGCAATCTTGATTCCAGCTTGTACTTCTTCCAGCCCAGCGTTTCTCATGATGTACTCTGCATATAAGTTAAATAAGCAAGGTGACAATATACAGCCTTGACACACTCCTTTTCCTATTTGGAACCAGTCTGTTGTTCCATGTACAGTTCTGACTGTTGCCTCCTGACCTGCATACAGGTTTCTCAAGAGGCAGGTCAGGTGGTCTGGTATTCCCATCTCTTTCAGAATTTTCCACAGTTTATTGTAATCCACACAGTCAAAGGCTTTGGCATAGTCAATGAAGCAGAAATACATCTTTTTCTGGAACTCTCTTGCTTTCTCCATGATCCAGTGGATGTTGGCATTTTGATCTCTGGTGCCTCTGCCTTTTCTAAAACCTGCTTGAACATCTGGGAGTTCACGGTTCACATATTGCTGAAGCCTGGCTTGGAGAATTTTGAATATGACTTTACTAGCGTGTGAGATGAGTGCAATTGTGCAGTAGTTTGAGCATTCTTTGGCATTGCCTTTCTTTGGGACTGGAATGAAGACTGACCTTTTCCAGTCCTGGGGCCACTGCTGAGTTTTCCAAATTTGCTGGCATATTGAGTGCAACACTTTCACAGCATATCTTTCAAGGTTTGAAATAACTCAACTTGAATTCCATCACCTCCACTAGCTTTGTTCGTAGTGATGCTTTCGGAACCTGGAATGTTAGGTCCATGAATCTAGGCAAATTGGAAGTGGTCAAACAGGAGATGAGAAGAGTGAACATAGACATTCTAGGAATCAGTGAACTAAAATGGACTGGAATGGGTGAATTTAACTCAGATGACCATCATATCTACTACTGTGGGCAGGAATCCCTTAGAAGAAATGGAGCAGCCATCGTGGTCAACAAAAGAGTCTGAAATGCAGTACTTGGATGCAATCTTAAAAACAACAGAACGATTTCTGTTCGTTTCCAAGCAAACCATTCAATATTACAGTAATCCAAGCCTATGCCCCGACCAGTAATGCTGAAGAAGACGAAGTTGAATGGTTCTATGAAGACCTATAAGACCTTCTAGAACTAACACCAGATTGATTATGTTATTTGCAACATGTGGCTAGCAATCCGCAATTCAAAGAGAGGCTCCAAAAGAAATCAGTCTTTCCAACACCTTGATCTTCGAATAAAGGCCTCCATAACTTTGAGGAAATAGGCCTCTTTTGTTTAAGCTACCTAGTCTGTGATATTTTGTTATGGCAGCCCAGGTAAACTAATACATCAAACAAATGTAAATTATCACATGTTAAAAGATTATTAAACTCATTAAAGATTCAATCAACAGAACGATAAAGCTGGTTCAAAAAACATTTGAGGAACTGAGTATATGGTGACACTGAAGAAAGACTTTTAGAATAAGATTGCTATATTAGATACACAATTAATTAATGTCCTATAGGACAATAGAGTCACTGGTTTGTTTCTACCAGAAGGAAATCATTTGCATCTTTATCAGATAAAAATCTCCATTTAACTTCAACAAGTCTGTCCACATCTTCAGAGTCTATCCACAAACAACAGTAATCAGTGTTTCAATAAAGGTACATTTACCCAAAGAATTAAATGATATCTGAAGAGTCCTTTTAGACAGTACTCTAGTATGTTATTGAAAGGAAACGTGCTCATACTTTTGTTTTATTTCAAGGTTTTTTAATTGTCTTTATTAATGAATCAATGTAATTTACTGCATCCGCTATCATTTATTTGTCCTTTGATTTTAGACAAACCTTTAATTCAACTGAATTTTGTCATATTGTGTTAATTCCCACTTTAGTTAAGCCACTCTAGTATGATTTACTAGATAGCATACTACTATTCTACTGAAGTTGCTCTATACAAAGTCACCAATATTATCCTAGGTGCCAAAATTTAATATTCTTCTCTATTTGCATGTTACTCCACTTCTTAGCTAACAACTGCCACAATTCACGTTCTCCTTTTTAATATAAATATCCTCTTCTCTCAGCATTTCTGCTACCATATTTACTTATCACCGATCATGCTTTATTCTATATTATTTGTGCTTCTTCTATTCAAACTTTACATACTGAAATAATTCTTCAGGGTGTTCTCTCATCTCTATTCCTTATCTCCAATCTCAATCTATGTGAACTCATCCAATAAACATCATCTGCGTTCTTCAGTCTATATGGTTTTTTATCTCTTACAAAGCAGTCTCCTGAGTTTCAGATTTGTAAGTAAAATGGCCTTCTAGATGTGTCAATGCAGATGCTTACTCTGCCTTTCAAGGAGCTTTGGATACACACTGCCCTGCCTGACCCGAAATATTTCTTTTATTTTCCACAATAATATTAAACTGCACCAAAATTTCATTCAATTCAGGAGATAAGAACAAAACAAAAAAAAAAAACAAACAAAAATGCTGGGCTTTACCCTTTATTGGTCCTCGTTCCTTACTCCTTGCATCCCACATTCAATTTATCAGCAAGCTCTAAGACTTTTTTTTTCCTAGAAACCATATTTCAAATCCATCCACTTCTCTTTATTGCCACTGAAAAGTCAGTTATTTTGGATGCCATTATGTACCACTTAGATTACTGAAATAATACTCCTGTGTCTACACTTGCTCAAATTCTATTCAGGCTCCATACAGCAAATGCACATCTGACATGACATGCCCTTTATTAAATATTGAGTGGCTTCTTATATAACTCAGAATGAAGTACAAAGTATTTCACAATTTCCCTGGTTTAGCATATGTCCTCCAACACATCTCACACCATTTTCCTCTTACAGAGTGCACTTCAATCACATTACTCACATGTATTCCTTGAATACGGCAAACTCTTTCCCAAACACTAATTTTGTACTTATTATTCCCTCTGTTTGAAATATGCTGCTTTCCCAGCATTGTGCAAAGGTTACTTATTCTAATTCAAGCATTAGTCATAAGAATCTCTTCAGATAAGCCTTTTCTGACCACCTTATCTAAGTTTTCCTGCACATGCATGTAATATCTATCAAAACATAAGGTGTCCTTCCTTCTCTTCACTTACTACAATGTGTAATTTCTTGCTAATTTGTGTGCTTCAGCGGATATTACAAGATTTTGGTCAAACATACCTTGCCAACCTTCTGTATGATCTGAGCTTAATCTGCCAGCCTGGTGCTAAGTTCTAAATGGAACTCAAAATGAAAGGAAACACAACCAGTATTCTTGAGCCTTTTTAGAATCCTTGAAGCAAAGGCTGTGTAAAGGCCTTTGAGAGTTTTACTGGACATAATGTTACTGCCTGCATTTATCCTACATATTGATGAGGTCCTTGAGGAGGCAGTAGTGCTGTTTACCAGGGGGGCTCATGAGGAAAAGATTACTCAATTTTTCGTAGAGGGTATATCTGAAAGAAAGTCATTGTCATTTATTTGCAAACTAAACTTCACATGCTAAAGTGGAATACTCCTGATTAGTTCAGAGGATATTTTCAAGGTGAACCCTTTCAATTTTGAACTGTTATGTTAATACAATGTATTCAGTGCCATGCCCTGTTGTCCCTCAGCATCTACCTCATCTGAAGAAAAAGTAAAAGAGAACTCAATAAGCAAACCCACAGTAGTGGGAAGAAGTCAGAAGAGAAAAAAGCTCCTCTCAGTAGGGACACTCAAGATTTCTGTCAATGTTGAGATAACTGTTTAAAGTTGGTGGGCTGCTGACTATGGGGTCGCACAGAGTCGGACACGACTGAAGCGACTTAGCAGCAGCAGCAGCAACAGACATGAGTACAAGTCAAGCGAGTGCTAAACCAGGCACTACTATTGTCTTTGAAAGGCCAGGCAAATACCTGTGGTGGTGGTGATGGGGGTGGCAGTGTTTTTGTTTTACTTCAGATGTCTACTTCAGGGTTCTGAAGACTGTGCATATCTGGATTTTCAAGATTAGGTTAAACACTAGAGTAATGTGGTCCAAGAAAATGTCGAGTGCATTTTGTGAGTTCAAGAGAAAAACTGAGAGACAAGTATGAAAAATGATCCTTCTCCTAAGAATTCAAAAATCTTGAATTATTCTTGTTACTCCCAAATCTGCTTCCAAATAGAAAGCTTCCAGTAGTTCTTTACTGAATATGTCAGTCAGTATGTACAGATGAAAAGATGTAATGGGACCAGTATGAGGCATTTCTAGTTCATTCATACAGTGCAACAGAAAAAGGCACTAATAGTTTCTCATCCTGTATGTTGGTATTTGGCAGAGTCCAAGACTTCCAGTGTGCCTCTGATGACAAGTAAATAAGAGAGTAGAAATGTCAGCAATCTCACTCAATCAGGGGTAACCTTATTAGCTCAGAGGGCAGTTGTTCTGAAGCAGCAAGATTTGAGCCATTAACATGTTCAGGAAGCCTTATTGGCAGATACGCAGCTACAAAAGAAGAGGAAATTATTCCATTAGAATGGGAAGGCCCTATATAATTAAAAAAGTTAATTCTTACAATATTTTGTGTGAAATGGTATGAGCTGAATGAAACTGGAAGAGCACAAGTTACATGCTGCCTAACACTCATGGAAGGCTTCTAGAGTGTGGGGAGATAGATCTGTTGGACAACAGAGGCAGGGTTTCCAAATACCGTGTCTTATGTTCTATTGTTTTGACTTTCCAGAACTGAGTTAAAGACCAGCTATTTAATTCAGTCCCAAATATCCCTACACCTACTCTGACAAGCCTTATGACTGTCATAGAAGTAGGACTGCATAATTTCAAAAGTTGAACTTCATTACTTACAAGTGTTATAGGGAAAGATATTATTATGTCTGACAACTATGCTTTTCTTTGTAACACTTCATTTTTATTGTCACATTTCTCTGAATATAAAACATGTTTGCTACTTTAATGAGCATTACATGACAAAATCAAAAAAAGAAAGCAAATAAATCACCGTAGAACTCTTGGACCCAAAGCTAGACTATAATTCAGAATGTCTCAAAAACAGACAGGGTCATGTGTTTAACTCTCACCACAAGAATGAGAGCGGAAATATAATGTGTCACTTACAGACTAAGTTAAGAGAAGCTATCTCTGTTCCCCCAGATGCTTCTTGAGTCCTGGACCCCTGAGTCACCTGACCACAGTCATACTTGTTGGACTGTCATTTCAGTGGACAGTGAACTGTTATTTTGCTAATTTAGTAACTTTTCCCTTGTTCACAGCAGTTAGCCTACACTGAAAAAGCAGGGAGGATGTAATGTTTGTTCTATCTGCTCAAGAAAGGGCTGGTTGAAGGTAAGAAGGAAATGCTCCATGCTTGATGGGAAGTAGCATACACCACCCTTAAATGTGCCACTATGGCAAGTGGATCGTTTTGAGCTGAAGATAATTAAGACCCAGGAGACTCAGGAAGAGGTTTTTGCCTCTCCCTCAACTGCCTAAAATAATTCAGGTTGGGGTTTTGGCCCAGAGAAAAGAGCTATTTTCAAAGATAAATTTTTAAAATTTCTCTAAGACCAAACATCTGTTCTTCTTATCTTCCTGTGAATTGCCCTCCTCCTCTTTGAAGCCCCAGGTTCCTACCCCACGTTTTGGCTCAAGACAACATATAAGCCTCAGTCATTCGCATTTGAGTCTCATGTCTTTGGGATTTACATACACACAAAATTTATTTATTTATTTTTTCCTTCTGATCTCTTATGTCAATTTGATTATTAGACCAGCCAACCTGATTGGGAGGAAGAGAAAAGATTTCTGCTCCTACATTCTGATTAAAAAAAAAATTGTTTCTGTCTTGAAAAATTTTAGATACAAGTTATTATTTTAAGTGACCCCATGGACTATAGCCTGTCAGGCTCCTCTGCTCCTGGGATTCTCCAGACAAGAGTACTGGAATGGGTTTCCATGCCCTCCTGCGAGGAATCATCTAGACCCGGGAATCGAATCTGCACCTCCTACAGCTCCTGCATTGTAGGCAGTTTCTTAACCGCTAAGCCACCGGGCAAGCCCTGAGTCTATATTATTCTCTATAGATGTTGATTTAGTTCCTTATTTTAGGATGTGGAAAGATCTGCAAAACGTTTTGGTTGTGTAATTATGTGTCTGTGCTTACGTGAGCATTGGTTCATACCTCATTGACTGGTATTTTCACTTTGTCCCACTCAATATTTTTAGTTTAATATATATGGAAAATTGTAATCATCTGAGCTCTGATTCACTGCCGCTACCAAGCAATTAATATGAATTTCTAAAATCCTTATAACTACTTACTAAATATGATGGCTCATTCAAAGTTACCTTTCTTATCTGTAGTGTTATTTGGGAAGGGGATATATATATATAATTATATACATGCACACCCTCATTTTTGTATTTCCTTTCCATTTAGGTCACCACAGAGCATCAAGTAGAATTCCCTGTGCTATACAGTAGATTTTCTCATAGTATCAATAATGTATTTATGTCTGTCCCAATTTCCCAATTCATCCTACCATGCCCTTTTAACCCTTGGGCTTCCCTGGTGGCTCAGATGGTAAAGAATCTGCCTGCAATGCAGAAGACCCAGGTTTGATTCCTGGGTTGGGAAGATCTCCTGAGAAGGAAATGGCAACCCACTCCAGTATTCCTGCCTGGAGAATCCCATGGACAGATGGGAGCCTGGTGGGCTACAGTTCATGGGGTCACAAAGAATCAGACACGACTAAGTGACCAACACTTTCACTTCACTTTCATCACACATTTGTTCTTTATATTTGTGTCTTTTGTTTCTGCTTTGCAAATAATATCGTCTATATCATTTTTCTAGATTCCACATATATGTGTTAAAATATGATATTTATTTGTCTCTTTTTTACTTACTTCACTCTGTATGACAGTCTCTAGGTCCAGCCATGTCTCTAAAATTCAATTTTGTTCCCTTTAATGGCTGAGTAATATTTCATTGTATATATGTACCACATCTTCTGCATCATTTCCTCTGTTGATGGACATTTAATTTGCTTTCATATCCTGGCTATTGTAAATAATGATACAATGAATATTGGGGTATATGTGTCTTTTTGAATTATGTTTTTCTCTGGATATATACACAGTAGTGGGATTGCTGGGTCATATAGTAGTTCTATTTTTAGTTTTATAAGGAACCTTCATGCTGTTCTCCATAGTGACTATATCAATTTACATTCCCAAAAACAGTGTAAGAGGGTTCCCTTTTCTCCACACCCTCTCTAGCATTTATTGTTTGTAGATTCTTTGATAATGGCCATTCTGACAGGTATGAGTTGATACCTCATTGTAGTTTTGATTTGCACTTCTTTAATAATTAGTGATGTTGAACATCTTTTCATTTGTTGCCCATCTATATGTCTTCCTTGAAGAGATGCCTATTTACACCTTCTGCCTATTTTTTGATTGGGTTATTTGTTTATTTTATTTTTTTGACATTGAGCTTCATGAGCTATTTGTGTATTTGGAGAATTTGCTAAGCCAGACACACATCCACATTCTAAGAGCACATTTCAGTAGTCAATTGCCAATATAAAAAAATACTATATGCCAAATACAATGCAAAGTTTAAATAAATATATCTGAAAATGAGTTTATTCACATGTCATATTTTCATAATGTCCTTTTCTCCATTCAATGAATTATTTCTCTCCCAAGCCTTCAGTGTCAGGTGTGGGGCAAGACTGTTTCACAGCTCACACCCCCTAAATATCACTGGAAGAAGACTGAGAGGAAGGAGAATCATCCAACTTGGCATTTATGAATATTAATGCTAATACCACTGTTCCTCCCCATTCATCTTGAGTCTGAAGTAGGAGAAACTGTTTCCATAGAAACAAAGCTCTTGGACAGTCACTTTGTCACTTCTCCCCTGCTAAGTGAATCAAGTTTAAGTGCCATGAGCAGTCACCGTTTCATAAAAATTAACATCGGAAACATGGAATGCAAGAATAAAATGAATTATGTTAAAACATTATATATTTTGAATTCTTATTAAGCAATAATATATTGAGTTCTTAAAACTGTTTTATTAAACAGTTAAAAAACTGTTGCTTTTAAAATATTTTAAAAACACATATTATTCAAATAATTTAGTTATTAGTGGAGTAAGACTGAGCATGGAAGTTTGTTCCAATGTTTCCTTTTAACAATAAGTACTATATCAATCAGCACTCTGAAAATTAAGATTAAAATATTTTTTAAAAATATACAGTAGAGGGTCACTTAACTACTGATGTCAGCATGTGCCTGACAACTTGGAGAAAACAGAAAGTAGAGAGGAGAGACGGCAGTGATTTTTGGTGTGAGAAAGGTGGATTTTATATATAGGATTTACTGTTCTTTGTATCTTCAGGTGTGAGGATGAAAACCTTCTGTGTCAAGAAAGTAAGACACCTAGAGGTGACAGCCATATTTGTAGGCATCTGTTTTTCCTCAAAGCTATGTGTCCTTGAATTCCTATTAATTGTACCTTGTCATCTGACTGAGTAATTATCATAACACGGGGGTTCTTTTTTTTTTTTCCCCTCAGTTCCAAATCTCCTATTAATTGCCTTTGCACCAGCAACTCATACATTCTGGGTCACATTTCCTGACTTTTCAGGTTTTAGCCTTATCCTGGATTCTTTTAAAATTTTATTCCAGATCTAACATTTTAGCATGCAATGTTGAGTTCCAGTGATCTCAGCTTGGTAGAGTATAGAATACTGAGGAGGGAGTAAGAGAAAGAGCTGATTTCCATTGATTGACCCAGGCAATGTTTTACCTGGTCCTTTAATTTAACTGTGTGCCACCCACAGATCACAAATATCCTAATATAAATTTCTAAGAAGGCTTTTACTGATAAGTGAGACCTAATAATAATAACAAAAATAATAGCCATAGCAGAGGATGACATTAATTTCTATAGGCCTTAATTTCAAGGGCACCCTGTTAAGGGTTTTACATGCAGTAAAGCCCTTAATCCTCATGGAATTTGTGGCAAACACTGTTGTTATTCCCAGGTTACAGAAGATGAAACTTAGGCTTATTCCTGAAAAGTAGCAAAGATTATAACCTAATGTTTAAGAGGTTCAGAGTTTCAGATAATAAGAATTTGGGGGACCCTCAAAGCTATTATATTAAACCATATTGTCATAATAAAAATCTTTCTAAATAAAATTTCTTTACAGCTTCAGCTTCACAAATAATCCTGTTTCATTGGCCACAATTCACCATCCTCTTTTTTCTGATATACTCTTTGTGCTCAGGAAACGTTATGACTTTGTTCTGTTGTGCTGAATCCAGTTATTCTTTAAGTTTTTCTATGCAAACTATATTTCTTGTTAAAGTTTCTAACCAGTGTTTTGTTTTGTTTCAATCTTATTGTATGTTATACTTTCAATCTCCCTGGTTTTATTTTTGAAAGTCTCAGCAAAATACTTATATAACCTCTGCTTCAGGCCTTTTCACAAATTGTCAGGGTGCTAAAGGGCCCATTTTTCAAGTCTCCCTCTTCCTATCTCAAGAAAATTGCTTCAGTCCCCATTCAATATTGTGTGTATGCCACAAACTTTCCTGAAAATTTCTGGAATTCCAAAGAAGCTTCTATTTTCATGGTGACCTGTTTTCTAATTTAGGCTTCTCAGTTTCTGGTTTGTTTACTGTTACTAAGCTCAGGTTTGGCTGCTCGCCACTTGAAAAGTCAATACATGGGAGGCAAGTACTAGTTGGAAAAGGAAAAGATGCTTTAATTAGGAAGCTGGCTACCTGGAGAAAAGACAGATTTGTGTCTGAAAAATAACTCTAAAGATTTTGCTCAGCCATGAAATTTTTTAAAAGGGAAATGAAAGTGAAAGTGAAGTCATTCAGTCATGTCCGACTCTCTGGGACCCCATGGACTGTTGCCTACCAGGCTCCTCCACCCATGGGATTTTCCAAGCAAGAGTACTGAAGTGGGTTGCCATTTCCTTCTCCAGGGGATCTTCCTGACCTCGGGATCAAACCCAGGTCTCCCCCACTGCAGGCAGACACTTTACTGTCTAAGCCACCAGGGAAGCCCAAAAGGGAAATAATCTCAGTTAATTATTAAGGTAGGAGGTCAGTTTCTTTGTCATTTTTCCACCAGGTGCAGACCTGCTGAATTCTCCTGATCTTCCTTTGGAAGCTGTCTTGCCCACATGGTCCACCTACAAATTTGATAAGGGGAAAGTTGGCAGTAGAGAGTCAGTTGTTCTTTTTTTTTTAGTTTATTTATTTTAATTGGAGGCTAATTACTTTACAATATTGTATTGGTTTTGCCATACTTTGACACGAATCCGTGCCAGGTGTACATGAGTTCCCCATCTTGAAGCCCCCTCCCACCTCCCTCCCCATACCCTCCTGCAAACGAATGGATAAGAAAGCTGTGATACATATACACAATGGAGTATTACTCAGCAATTAAAAAGAATACATTTGAATCAGTTCTAATGAGGTGGATGAAACTGGAGCCTATTATAGAGTGAAGTAAGCCAGAAAGAAAAATACCAAAACCATATACTAATGCATATATATGGAATTTAGAAAGATGATAACGATAACCCTGTATATGAGACAGCAAAAGAGACACAGATGTACAGAACAGTCTTTTGGACTCTGTGGGAGAGGGTGAGGGTGGGATGATTTGGGAGAACAGCAATGAAACATGTATATTATCATATGTGAAATGAATCGCCAGTCCAGGTTCAATGCATGATACAGTTGTTCTTTAAGTACCTAATTCTTCACTGTTACTCCTTTTAATCCAAGAAAGGAATCAACAGGTTAGGTAAAGTATTGAGTACATTCAATAGAGCAGAAGTCAGGAACTGGGTTAAATGTTCCCTAGTGATCTCATTTTTTTTTTAAATTTAGGTCTGAGGAAAACAGAGATGAACAAACAGAAAAGGAGGAACAATTGCTACTTATATTACTATCCTTAAATGCTTGACCACTCAGATTTTGTGAAGATTGGAGGCTGATTTGAGGATAGTGGTTAGATGGAGACTGACATCATAGAACTTCAAAATAACTGAACATTACAAATCTGTTTTATTCACTGTAATGTTGCTATAGCACTTCTGGGGAAATATCACCGGCTATCTATGATCCTTAGCCTTACAGTAGGTTCCCATATTTTACATTGTTACTCAACACTGGTACCTTTTAAAATAACTACCTTCTAATGGCAGTGGGAAATCTTCAGCTTCACTGTGGAGGGTGGATTTATCAAGTTCATCTTCAGGAATGACTAAGAGCAATAAAAGAACTTGCACTTCAAACAATATTGGGAACCCCATGGGGATTTTTAAATATATCAGGGAATTTGAAAAGAGAGTAGAAGAGAGGAGGGAACAGGAATTCTCTCAAATCTGAGATTTGGAGGCTCCAGTGTAATACTTGTAGTGTTGGGGGAAGTTGTTATTCACACACAAACTCTGACAAAACACATAAAACTGAATACTTAAAATTGGTGGAATTTGTTTTACGTAAATTATACATCAATGAAAATAATTTTTAAATGGCATGCAAATAAAAACTTATATTATCTCAAAGCCAAATATATTTGTCAGGTCCCTTCAGAGAAACAGAACCAGTAGGATATAAGAAATAGGCTCCTGTGATAATCGAGGCTGTATCCTACCTTGCTATATGTAGGCTGGAGACCCAGGAAGACTGAAGATGTAGTTCAGCCTGAGTCTGAAGGCCGGATAAAAAGTAGTAAATCCCAGGCAAAAGGTTTGGAAAAATGAGATGTCCCAGCTCAGTGAGACAGGAAAAAAGGGTAGAATTACTCTTTCCTCAGTTTTTTGTTCTATTTAAGCCCTCAAGTGTTGGATGCCGCTCAGTCACATTGAAGAGGACAGTTTAATTTACTGAGCTCACTAATTCATATGATAATCCAAAAACACCCTCACAGATACAGAAATAAAGTATAATCTGAGCACTATGTGGCCAGCCAAGTTGACACATAAAATTAATCGTCACAAGTCCACCCTTTGACAGTTTAGCACCTAGATACATCTCCTTAAGGCCTACTTTTATCTCCAAATAAAGACAATAACAAGGTCATAATTCTGCCTAGACTGATACAACTATACTGCTTACAACTGAAAATTTATTCTTCCCCAGGAGACGAGGTAAAATCTTGAGTGATGCTTAATCTTCTCTTTGGTATCCCATAATTTAAAAGCTATTATGTAAAATTAACAGTGCTTAAATACTATGATAAAAATTTAGTATATCTTGTGCCACATGATAAGAGAGTAAGAAAAAAGCAGAAAGGAAACAAACACAGACACAAACATAAACATATTCATTGCATAATGTATAGGAAATTCTCATCACAATTATAGCCCTGCCTATAATTGATCACGCAGTCATAGCTGGTATTTTAACTAAACTTTGCCACTACTTATTCTGTATTCCTACTTATTCTGTAATCCCTTAGCCCATGGGCATTCAAATTGACACATAAAATTAACCATTATACTAAGATTGGAAAGGAAGGTGTCCAAATCCAACATGAATTACCCTATTGACTGAAAATAATGAATGGTAATTTCAAAGTCTTAAGAGAAATCCTGGGGGGAAAAAATAAATGAATCAATAAATTCTTTGTGTCTGTAAATTACAGCCAAAACAGCTTGTTTAATTGAAAATTAATAAGGTTTTTGCTTTGTTGAAAGTAATGTCTGTTTATTGTAGAAAGTCTAAAAATTATAAACAAATCTTAAAAATCACTCATAAGGCACATTTCTGAGTTAATTCATATTCATATTTAATATTTAAAGAATTTCTAGTCGTGTTTCTTATTAACTATACTATGTATTTTCTCTAGTATTATAGTCAAGTAATATACATGTTTTTAAATGAAATTTTTCTGTCTGTATAATATAATATCCATTTTGCAGATAAAATATTTTGACCATTCCTTTATTTTGATCATTGTGCCATCATTTAAAAAATTATTATAAGATATGATGCAATTAATATTATAACATATGCATTTTTCCTGTGTATCTGTTCAGTTCTTTAGGACTAGACTTTGAATTCTTGTATCAATAGCTATGGATTTTTCTTCAAGTACAGACTGTAGATTTCTAGAAAATTTTCCATTTTAAATTCTCTGCTATACTGTATACAGCTGTCTAAACTATCACAGTTTCAATTGTAATGACTATTAGACATTATGTTTTTACGCTGTTACTCCGATATCTTAGAATGATCAAAATTGTTTTTTGTTTTTTTTTCATTTTCAGTTGTTGAATTAGTTAAGAGTTTAAAACATATTCGTGTGTAATGATGAATTATCTGAATCTTAGAGCTTTAGTGGTCATTTTGCCTATCCTCCGATATTTTCAGGGAATTGGTTCCAGGACCCCCACAGACACCAAACTATGTGGATTCTTAAGTCCCTTATATAAAATGATGTGCATACATGCTAGTTGCTTCAGTTGTGTCCACCTCTTTGCAATGTTATGGACTATAGGCCGCCAAGCTCCTCTGTCCATGTAATTTAATTCTCCAGGCAAGAATACTGGAGTGGATTGCTGGAGCCCTCCTCCAGGGGATATTCCTGACCTAGAGATTGAATCTGGTCCCTTACCCTTACATCTCCTGCATTGCTAGGTGCATTCTTTACCACTAGTACCACCTGGGAAGTTCCAGAAAATGATGTAGTCCTCCATATTCACAGTTGGTTCAATCTGTGGACGTGGGGCTCCAAAACATGGAGGACTGACTGTACACAATTCAAACTTGAAAACTCCTGGTGATAGAGAGCTCATCACTTCCTATCATATAATAATGAAATGATGTAATTAGATCTGTAGCTATATCCAATTAGGAAAGCTCCCTTAAGAAAAAAGCTACTTAGAAAAAGTAGAAACATCCAATTGAAGATCATTGTCAGTGATGTGGGCCATCCTGTCCTTCCATGTGCAGATTCAGTGTATGAAACAAATAGTCAAAATGATTAAATTAAGCATCTATAAAAATGGCATCAGGTTGAAAATAAGACAAAAAAAAGTAAACTTGAGTTTAAAAGAGACTGTTGAAAGGGAAGTAAGAATTTTAGTGTTAAGTAAGTTCATCAGGAGAACAAGTTAAACCGTGTTTCTTGCTTTTATACAAAGTCATAGTGTTGAAGGAGGATGGAATCTCCCTATATCGTAGAAAAAGTGCAAACACGTTGGAACCAGGGAGTCCTAGGTTTAAATCCTACTGTTTACTGCTCATATGACCTAAATTTCTTTGAATATTGGTTTGTTTTTTCAATAAATGAAGAAAATATTTTGGGGGGCTACTAAAATTTAAAGGGATAACATATGTAATTATCACAGTGCCTGGCATATAATAACTGTTGAAAAAATGTTAGATCTCATTTCTACCACTCTCGTCCATTCAGAAACATCAATTTTGTTTTGCAGGTATCTTCTGAAAAATTTAGTATTCTAGGATTGTCTATCCTGTTGCTCTCTTTGCTCTCTAGACCTATAAAATTACATTTTCTGACAGTCCTCAATGAAGGATTGGGTTGGTTGTCTTTTGGATCTCCCTCCATAGCCTCTTACCATTTTTTTTTTCTTATTTTTCCTGCTGAGAGTGATGTCTTGTCACCACAGATTTCTCAAGAAGCCCTCTCTAATCACCTGTACCATAGATTAATTGTGTTTGTATTTTAAATTTGTTCAACATCTCTCTCTATGGGTTTTATCATCATGAAATGCTGTCTTTTAATCCAGTCTTCTTTCCTTGAATTATAGCTCTTTGAAAGGCAAGAATTCAAGTTAATAAGCATTTGTAATGAGAACACTTTATTTGTCATTCTCAAATAAATGTAAGCTCAGTGCTTTAGGAGACAGGCAAATGAATTCAAGTACTAACAAATGACATATTAAAGAGTAATATGAAAATTCAAAAAAGGAAAAGTATACTCATATTCACTATTTCACTTGACATAAGCCAAGACTGTAAAAGGCACATTCCCAGTTGGAATATGTTCTCAATCAAAAATAAAGCATAAAATGAAAACTGAAACACTTACTTTTTTTCCTCAACATCGATTGCTTTTTGGATTTATCTTTCCAAAAAGAAAGTGACTGTTTAAGCTGACTCAAAATCATACTACTATGCTCCCCGAATCACTGTTGCAGAGACAGACAAGGAGATGGTAGTTTGTGCTTTTTTAAGAAGAAAAAGTAGGTCTTTCTTTTGATGATGAATGAATATTGTAGTTAGTTTATGATGCTCAAAGTCTTGTGAGAACAAAAGTTTGAGCACTGGGAATTTCAGAACCACTTGATAATCAATGTTGCAGACGCCCTGTTGCTTATAAAAAAGTAACTGCCATTACCACTGTAATTTAGTGAAGATTGTGAAAAGAAAGTCTGAGTATAAAAATAAATCTGAAGGATTACTATTTGATCTTGCACATAGAGCATCTAGGTAAAAGTGGCACAGAAACAAGAGCAGTTCATTTTGTACATTTTTTGGAATCACAGGGTAGCCCAATAAATAAGGTTGAGATATGGATCCATGTTTCAAATCTAGGATGACTTAAAGAAAAGGTAAATAAATTTCATTTGTTTAAACAAGAAAGAAATCAAATCATTTGCTAAATAGAAATATCATTCAAGAATGTTCTAAAATCATATAACTTATTTAAGAATCTTTAATAGAAACTCACATGACTTTTCTCATTTTAAAATAAATTCACTCCAGTGGAATTCATCTGCAGAAATTATGTGTAGGGAGAATGCATTACTTTTCTATGGCTGCTATAATCTTAGAAACTTAAAACAACATAATTTATTAACTTATACTTCTGTAGCCTGGAAGTCTTATAGAGGTCTCATCAGGCTGAAATCTGTCTCAACAAGATTGCATTCTTTACTAGTGGCTCTAAGGGAGAATCGATTTCCTTGTTCATTCAGGTTTTGGCAGGATTCAATTCCATGTGATTGGTAAGACCTCTTTTCCTTGTTGGTTGTCAGATAAAGGCTGTTTCCACCTTCTAGAGGCTGCCTATATCCTTGGGTTCCTGATTCCCTTCCTTCATCTCAGGATGGTAACAGCAGGTTAAGTCTCTCACATTTTGAATCCCTCCTGTCCCTGCTTCCATTGCCCCATCTCTCTGACTCACTCTTCTAACTTCCTGTTCCACTTTTAAGGACTCATACATTACATTGGGATCACTTGAATAATGCAAAATCACCCCCTATCTCAAGATGTTTAACATCTTTAAAATCCCTTTTAATAATTAAGATAGCATATTTACAAGTTCTGGGGATTAGGGCATAGTTTTGTTCTTTTTTTGTTGTTGTTCTTTTTTTCTTTTCTTTTTTTTAGGAGAGAGGGTTACTCCCCCTGCCTACCACAGAGAGATAAAAAGATGTCTGAGGTTCTCCCTTGATGTTTTCCTAAATTGCTCAGTGGGCATTTCAGAAGTTTTATTGGTCACAGAATTTGAGGAGATAAGTCAATGTTTGCAAATGATCTACTTGTGTGGTTCAGGGTGGTTGATATGTCTTTGAGTTTTGATATGAAATCAGTTTCTCCAGTATTTACTCTCAAAGTCATAGTTAGATTAATGTGGAGAGGGGTGTGGGAGCAGGAGAGAGGTGAATGGATGATATGGCTCTTCCTAAAGCTCCCAATTTGGGGTTTAACTTTTCTTTCTGAAAAATTCTCCATGAATGCATGCATGCATGCTAAGTCACTTTGATCATGTCTGCTTTTTACAACCTTATGGACTGTAGCCACCAGACTCCTCTGTCCATGGGATTTCCCAGCAAAAATACCGGAGTGGGTTGCCATGGCCTCCTCCAGGGGATCTTCCTGACCCAGGGATTGAACCTGCATCTCTTCCTTCTCTTGTATTGTCAGGTGAGTTCTTTTACCACTCGTGTTCCCTGGGAAGCCCCAGGTTGCTAGCTAAAACAAATTAGGAATAAAATTTCTTCAGATACAAATGACTAGTCTGTAAATATGTTTATTTATATATGTGCACTAAGTGGGTATGGAGGCTAATTGAATTTGACAACTTTAGGTTCTGATATTATTTGGTCAGAAAAGTTAGTTTTGTTTTAAAAAGTTGAAAATAGCTCCACTTTTGAACATGTGGCACTAGCTGAGAAGCAAATTACGTTTGACTATATTTGTCTCCAATATACAGCTTGATTCATTACATATGGATTGAATAACACTCTATCTACATTTGAATTAGAAATGAGTAGTTGTGTTGATACAGAACAAAACATGGGCTTGTTTTTTTTTTTTCTTTCTATTTTGTCTACTGGAATTAGGTACTAATAGTAATACATTATCAGCTGTTGAATCTGTCGGGAAAATAATTTTTATAGGTATGTGTTAATAGGTACTCACTGGAGAAATTTTATATTTATTCTATAACAAACATAATTTTATTTATATAATGCATATTAAGGGGGAAAATTATCATTGAGTTGTGCCTAGTCGTGTCAAGAAAACCTGTAGTTGAAAAGTACTTAGGGCAAAAAGTTACACTGGCTTTAGAAAAACATCATTATTTAAACTTGAACAGGGATTTTGCAAACTGATATCTGAAATGAATTTTATTTCAACATTAATTTCAGCAAAAATAAATGTTACTCTTCAAGTGCTAGAGAGTAATAGAAGGCTGTAATTATACTATGCACCTGTGTCCTCCAAAAATCTAAATTTCACAGGTGCTTTTTATGAATTATCTAATAAAAAAAAAAAAGAAAAAGAAAAAAGTCATAAGAGACCTCCGAATACATTTTTTCTCTTGTATCTGAACAGTATACCAATTAGGTTTTGAGAACCATTATGCTAATACTAGTTAGTTACATGATTCATTTTGAGATGTTCTCTTAGTGATTGAAAAAAATCAATCTCATTAAATAATTGAACTTCAAAGACAGAATGATAACCTAACTTTAGCATCTTTTTTAGGGATAAGAAGAAGAGATTCTCAAAAAATATGGATCATTAACTTTCTCCCAGTCAAAGAAAGGAAAAGGGAAGAGAAGAGAGTATGTCTAAGCTGCAATGCATATTAGAAATTACAATATGAAAAATTTGTTCAGAATAATTCCCTTTCACAGCTCCTCTGAAATAGTACATTGAATGGCTTCTCTGAAAATCAAGTTCAAGAAGTTTCTTGTAGTTGTGATACTAATAGAAAAGCCATTGCTAACTGATACTGAGAGACATATTACCTGGAGAACCATTCTGTACTTAGCTTATTCTGCACCACTGGTTTGAGATCTTTGAGTTTTTATGCGTTTTAAAATAACTGAACTCAAAGGACATTTAAGCTTAGTACAAACCAAAGTATAGGCAGTGATATATTATGTTAATGTACTTATAATAGTTACCAGAACCCCTATGATCTAGTTTTAGTTTTGCTTGATAAAACATAGATGTGTTTGATAATTTTTTTTTCATTCAGATAAAAATACTTATTTAGTTCACTTTCCCATTGTAATTTAATTTTGATATCTGTTGAGGCTGTTACAATTGAGGTAGTTCATATCTAAATGGACATTACTTACTTGTTAGTGTAATGTACAATGTTGTTATTGTTAAGGGAAAAGCATATTTGAAATGAGTCTAAGTACTTTTTTAAAATAAATGTTTTATACTTAAACATCCCTCCACCTCAGTGTAGGTTATAACCAAAGGAGGTGCACAAATAACACCAAATCAAGCATATGTAAGAAACAGTTTCCACTATCATAATCATTTAACTGTAAAGAGTTATGACTTTGTCTCTTTTAGACTTACATAAAAACAAAAAGCAGAGAAGGCAATGGCAAGCCACTCCAGTACTCTTGCCTAGAAAATCCCATGGATGGAGGAGCCTGGTGGGCTGCAGTCCGTGGGGTTGCTAAGGGTCGGACACGACTGAGCGACTTCACTTTCCCTTTTCACTTTCACACATTGGAGAAGGAAATGGCAACCCACTCCAGTATTCTTGCCTGGAGAATCCCAAGGAAGGGGGAGCCTGGTGGGCTTCCGTCTATGGGGTCACACAGAGTCGGACACGACTGAAGTGACTTAGCAGCAGCAGCAGCAGCAAAAACAAAAAGAGGGTTTCCAGTTCCACATGTAAGGATCTTAGTAGTCACTACACCTTCCTAACAGGTAAAAGTTGAACAAACTGAAAAATCAACAAGTCTTCTTGGATTTATGAGTAGGAAGACCCAGGGCAAATTGCTGCCCCCGTGACTGGAGGGACAAAGATGAGTAGAGGGAATCACAGTTTATTAAAACAGAGACTCTCAAGCAGAAAACTGCCCTGGGAACCAATGCTGAATTAGGAAAACCTGAAGGGTAGTTGACAGATGCTGGATGCTCCATGTGGACAATTCTGAAAGTTTAAAAATTCCAGGGGGGCCTGGGCACACAGAGGCCCCACAATATTGTGAGATTTATCTCCAGGAATTTCATCAGGTTCCCACGGTAGGTATCAGAGAGTGATTCTCTCCTGCTTCTGGCAGAGGGAGGAAAAAAAAAAGAACCGTTTTGAAATAAGCCAGAGTACTCTGCTATTCTTAACAAGGCCTGTTCTCAGTAGAAAGAAACTAGCTACCCTGAGCCTAACTTGCTGCCATAACGCTAGAGTATGATTGACCTGGGGAAAGGGTAACAGCCAATTTCAGTCCACTGTAGCTCCTCTGTGCTACCTAAGTGGGGAGAAAAAAGGGAGATACTTTTGTAAGTTCACAGTCCAGAGGCACAGCCTACTAAAAACTGAAACTTAGTTCTAGGACTATAAAATGCTTCCAACCCCCCCATACCTCTCCACCATATGTTAAAGGCCCATTTATACTAGTTTCTTTTACTCAGGACATCATGTTTGGTTATCAAGAAAACAAAAATTGAAAAGCATGCTAAACAGGAAAGAAAAAATTATAATTAGAAGAGAGAGTAAAGGTTAGAACCAAGCATGGCAGGGACATTGGAACATCAAACCAGGAACTTAAAACAATTATGATTAATATGCTAATTGCTCTAACGAATAAAGTAGACAACATGCAAGAACAGATGGGCATTAAAAGCAAAGGGATGGAAGTGCTAAGAAAGTCCTAAGGAAGTCCTAAGAAAGAACCAAAAATAAATGCTTAAGGTCAAAAAAAAAAAAAACAAAAAAACTAACAGAAATGAAGAATGCCTTTGATAGGTTTATTAATAGACTTCAAAAAACTGGGGAAAGATATTTGTAGTCTATTTGCCTGAGATTGAGTATATAGAAATAAAATTAAAACCTAGAAAAGAAAAACAACAAAAAGGTTATTTAAAAAAAAGGCAGACTATTCAAGGACTCTAAGACAACTAACATACACAAGTGTGAACACCATAAGGAAAAGAAATTGAGCAACAAACAGAGGAAATACTTGAAACAATAATGACTCATAATTTCTTGAAATTAATGTTAGACAGACATGAAATCACAGATCCAGGAAGCTCAGAGTACACCAAGAAGGATAAATGCCCCCAGAACTATACCTAGGCAAATGATTAACAAACTACCAAAAAAAAAAATCAAACATAAAGAAAAAGTTCTGAAAGAAGCCAGAGGGGAAAAACACCTTACCTACAGAAGAACAGAGATATGAATTACATTGGACTTTTCCTTAGAAACTACAAGCCAAAAAAGAGTGGAGTGAAATATTTAAAGTGTTGAGAGAAAATAAACACCAACTTAGAATTGAGTACCCTCCAAAGTGATCTCTAAAGAGTAAAGGAGAAATTAACTTTCTCAGACAAGCAAAATTTGGGGGAATTTGTTGCCAGTAGACCTGCCCTGCCAGAAATGTTAAAAGAAGTTCTTGAGAGGAAAAAAAAAAAAATATATATATATATATATACATATGTTAGAAACTTGGGTCTACACCAAATAAAAGCTTCAAAGAAGCAATGAGTGAAAGTGAAATAACTTTTATTTTTCTTATTCAGATGGTAGTTTATTCCAGATAATAATGCCGACAATGTATTCAATTGTGTATGCTTAAGAATATATCTTATCATATATATATATGTATAAGTGAAATGAATGACAGCAATGATACAAGGGATGGGAGACAGTGAGTTAGGAATTAAGAATTAACATTAATAGGAATTAATATTATTATTAATATTTTATATGATAGATTCCTTAGGATTTTTTAGATTTAAGTTTTTGAACAGAGAACATTTTCTTTCTTTTCAGTCTATATGAAATTTTTATTTCTTTGCTGGACAACTATAAATGGTAAAATGGTAAATAAATGTATTGAGAGTGACATCTATGCTCTGTTTCCATTCTCAGAGAAAAAACATAGAAAAATTCATCTTTGAGTATAATATTATTCGTATGATTTTCATAGATGCTATTAATCAATCAGACTGAAGAAATTTCCCTCTGTTCCTAATTTTGAGTTTTCACCATGAACAAGTTTTGAAATGTGTCACATACTTTTTCAGGCATATTGAAGCATACATTTAGTTTTATCTGTTATTCTGTAAATAAAGTAATTAGATTGCTTGATTTTTTAAAGAGCTATTTACTTATTTAATTTACTTCTGACTGTGCTGGTTCTTCATTGCTGTGTGGGCTTTCTCTACTTGGGGGAGCAAGGGCTACTCTGCTTTGTATTACACAGGCTTCTCATTGTGGTGGCTTCTCCTGTTGTGGAGCCCAGGCTCTACAGCACTTTGGCTTCAGTAGTTGCAGTGCGTGGGCTCAGTAGTTATGGTGCACAGGCTTAGTTGCTGTGCTGCATGAGGGATCTACCCAGATGAGAGTTCAAACCTATGTCCCCTGCATTGGCAGGCAAATTCTTAACCACTGGACTACCAGAGAAACCCACATTGCTTGATCTTTAAGTGTTAAGCCAATCCTTATTTCCTGCAATAACTCCCTGTTTACTGTGATATATTATCATTTTATTTTAATTGTTGGTTTTGTTATATTGATATTTTGTTAATGACATTTCCATGTATGCTCAAAAGTAATGAAAAGTGTAATATTTTTTTTCAATATCTTTGGCAGAATTTGGTACCAGGCCTATATGGCCTTCTATAATGAACTTGAGTGACTTGGCTTTGTGGTTTTATGACAGAATTTCTAAGGTATTTATTATTTCTGCCTTAAATAATGGATATAACCAATGAATTCCTTTAAAATTGCAATGTTCTTTTAGAGGATATATATCTTTATTCACATACAATTCATTTAATAGAAGAAAGGCTACTAAGGTTTTATATTTCTGTCATATCAATTTTGATAAATTATACATTTTAAATAATTTCTTCAATTTTTGTCTAAGTTGACAACTTTATTGGCATTATCATTTGTAATATTTACTTATATTCATCTTAGTTTGGTAGATTCTGTAGTGACATTTTTCCTTGATATTGATAATTTTTTTCTTAATAATATTCTTATGGTTTCACAAATTTTATTTGAATTTCAAAGAACTAAAGTTTGGGACTTTAAACATTTGCATTGCTGGACGCTTTCTATTTAATTGGCTTTTTCTCATCTTTATTATTTTTTCCCTTTTATCACATTGAGTTTAATGTATTCCTCATTATTTAGATGAAACTTGAAACTTGTCTTCTTTTCTAAAAATTATATGCAAAGCTATAAATTTTCCTCCTAAATAATTTTTTTGCCTTCATCTCACAAATTTTGATGTGTTGTCCTTTCATTATTATTATTCACTTGCAGATGGTTTTCTGTTTTTTCCTTGTCTCTTGAATAGCTTAGATATTAGTTGCTGAATAAATAGTTATATATTTTCTAGATACTTCTATTGACCTGTAATTTAATTCCATTTTGGCTGGAGAATATATGCCTTAAGAGTTCAGACTTTTAAAAGGTATTGAGATTCATTTTCTTATTCAGCATGTTTTTAATCTTGATAAAAACTTTTTGTGCACTTGGTGACAGGCTGATGTAAATGACAGTGCTCGTTACTGCTTACCATTCTGTTGTATATGAAAGTTATATTTCCTAAGGGATTCTCATTGCAACATCTGTTTTAAATACCTTAGCATTTTGAAGCAGTGTGTGTATTCTCTCTCATGCCCAAGTAGGAATCAGTATATCTGACCTGATCTCTAGATATTTTATAACATAGTTCTTTTTTATGCTCACACTTTGTTTTACGCCAATCTCATCATATTTTCTGAGACTCATGTTGATGCAGTTTCATTTTTATGCAGCTCACTTGTGAGTGATTAATATCAAGTTTGTCTAGTCAAAAAATTGCTCTCAGAAGACAGTATTAATAATCATAACGTCAAAAGATACTGCATAAAAACTCTTTGCTGAGATATTGAGTCAGGTAGCACAACTCTTAAATTAAAGCCATCATGATCTTGATCTGCGATTTCAAAAACTGAAGTCTTGTACTAATAATAACTTTGGCTGGTATAACAGACTGCTGTTGGTAATCGCTTATATCTATGTTTCTTTACAATTCCAAACTTCTCTTGCAGTTAAATTGATCAGGTGACTAATTTTGGCCAGTAGAATGTGAGCAGAAGAGACCTTGCAGCCAAAGTTGTAAATTATCTGGCTTGCCTTCTCCACTCTCTCTTCCTCTTCTTTCTGGAAAGATGTGACAGGGCAACTCAGAGGGTATAACACAGCCAGCTATCATAGTGGACACAGCCTGTGTAACCCACATACAATCATGACATCAACAAGACACAGACTTCTTTTCTGTTAGAGCAATGAGAACACTTGTAATATATTAATAATTCAATTCATGTTTGGAGGGTGTTTTATAACATCGAATCTGTAAATGTCCTTAATTCTATAATGCTAACTGCTGCAGTTTAAAGAAAATATAACAGATAAGCTTGTAAAGAATATTTTCATATATTCTTTTTTCTGAAAGCAAAACATAAAACAACTGTTAGAAGAAAGATAGGAGAATGTATTTTCAAATTGGAATATGGGCTTCTTATATAAAGCACAAAACCAAAAACCATAAAAGAAAAGTTTAATAAATCGACTACATTATAAGCCACAATTCTTTGTGACAGATGATGCCATAGAAACTTTTGAAAAGTGACAAATGTGTTAAAAATATTGACAACCTATTTAAGACAGAAAAAAATTAGGATCAAGAATGAAAAAAAATTCAATAAGAAAAAATGAACAATCTCACAAAAATGAACAGAGGATATGAACTGGCAATTGACAGAAAAGGAAATACAAATGACCAGAAATCATGTTTAGAAACATGTTTCATCATATTTAAAAAGATGTTACATTTCCCTAGTAATTAGAGGACTAACTGCAAAGTAAAATAAAAATATACTATTTTTCACTTATTAGTTCAGCAAAAGTTTTCAAGTTAGAGTATAACAAGTATTGGCAGGATTGGGGTAATAGATTCATGCATTATGAGAGGAATGTAAAATGTATATGAAATGTATATAAAATGCCATTTTTTGAAGGGTAACTGGGCAGGACGAAAAGAAAAAATTTCACACCCTATATCTTTGCTTCTACCTTGGAGAAACATTGGCACACAGTCCAAGGGAGACTGCAAAATTTTGACTGCTGCATTACCTATAAGTAAAATCTGAAAATAATCTAAGACCATCAAACAAAATGTGATTGAATAAACTATATTAAATCCATTCTATGCAATATAACACAATAGTGCTGTAAAAGAATGCTACATATAAAAGAATGAAATTGGAGCATTCTCTAATACCAGATACAAAAAATCATTCAAAATGGATTAAAGACTTACTTGTAAGACTGGATACTATAAAACTCCTAGAGGAAAACATGGGCAGGTCATTCTTTGACATAAATCACAGGAATATATTTTTGAATCCATCTCCTAAAATAATGGAAATGAAAATAAAAATAAACAAACGGGATCTAATTAAACTTAAAAGCTTTTGCACAAAGGAAACCATAATCAAAATGAAAAGACAACCTATGAACTGGAAGAAAATATTTGAAAATAATGTTGCTGAGAAGGGATTAATCTTCAAAATATATGAACAGCTCATGTAGTTTAATATCAATAAATAAAGGTAATATATTTTTGAAATGTATTGGATATAATACGTATTCAATATCTATAAAAAATTCTTACCATTTTATATGCTCAAAAACTGAGGCTTTGATTTTTATAAATCACAATGTCTGAAAGAGTGTACTCTCACTAGATGATATCAATTATATTACCCTATCAATTCTGTAAAATGAAAATTTTACATATTCAACTAGTTAGTTCTCAATTGGACTACAAAATGAAACCCAAGTCTTAACTTAAAATCAATGGTTTTAACATTACAGTCAAAGCAACCCAGTCTTTTCAGCCTTTCTTTTTTCTTTTAAATAGACCTGGGTTTCAATTAAGCCAAGTAGAATCGGGCTAATTTTCCTAACATTTACTATCCAACCTATCAATCTTTACAACTAGAAACAATTCTTAAAAGAACTGTGAAACCAATGACTTTATTTCTTTATTTTCAGTTCTCTCAGAAGTGTAGTTCTATTGTAAGACTTTAACTGTGAATGAATTTGTACATTAAAATTTATCTGTTGATATTTAATTTGATGGGTGAGCAAGTAGATAACACGCAAAATGTTAGGAGGTAGCTTTGATAAATGCATATTCCATGAGGAGTATTTGGAGCTGAGGAATCTCTCACCTCTAAAATCACATAACACAGATGGCCATCTATTTACTGTCATTGAAGACCTTGTTTAGTTAGGAACTTCCTGAACCACAATGTCAAAAACAAGAGTGTCTTAGAGAAGACTAATCTTGCCCTCCATCTTCAGCCTGATGCATGTGTCCCCGAAGAGTTAAAGAGTTTATTGCAATAAAATTTTTATAAACAGAGTAAAATGAATATCTCAGTAAATTTTCCAAATTAGTGATTCTCCAAGTGTCCCTGGCATCATCATCACGTGTGAACTTGTTAGAAATGCAAATTCCTGGGCCGCATCCAGATCTCATGAATTACAGACTCTGTAATTGTTGAGATGGGTCCACCAGTTGGTGTTGTAACAACCTTCCAGTTGATTCTAATGCATGCTAACATTTGGAAGCCTTTTCTCTAAATCAGCACTGTTCACTACAGTAGACACTAGTCTGAGTATTGAATATTTGAAATGTGGCTTGTCCTTTGGGGATGTGCTGTGAAGTGTAATATGTATATATAAGATTTGGGTAATGGAAACTATTTCATTAATAAATGTTAACATGATTAAATGTCATATTTTGGACACAACAAGGTTAAAAGGAATACAGACTCTCTCTGCCTTATGATGGTTCAACCTACAATTTTTTGACTTTATGATGGTAGGAAAGCAATATGCCTTAGAAACCATACTTTTGAATTATAATCTTTACTTCTACTTGTAAGATATGGTACAGTACTTTCTTATGATGCTGGGCAATAGAAGGAAGTCACAGCTCCCTGTGTGATCATGAGGGAAAGCAACCAATACACATACAAACATTCTGTATTCATGTAACCATTTTGCTTTTCACTTTTAGTATAATAGTCAATAAATTACATGAGATATTCAATACTTTAATATAAAATGGGCTTCGTGTTAGATGATTTTGCTCATACATAGGTTAATGGAAATGTCCTGAGCACATTTTAAGTAGGCTAGACTAAACTAGGGGCTTCCCAGGTGGCTCAGTTGTAAAGAATCCATCTGCCAATGCAGCAGATGCAGGAGACATGAGTTCAGTTCCTGGGTTGGGAAGATCCCGCAGAGGAGGAAATGGCAACCCACTCCAGTATTCTTGCCTGGAGAATCCTGTGGACAGAGGAGCCTCACAGGCTACAGTTTATGGGGTCACAAAGAGTCAGACATGACTGAGCAACTGAGCATGCATGCTGGGTAAGCTATGGTGTTCAGTAGATTAGTGTATCAAATGCATTTTTGATTTATAATATTTTCAGCTTATGAGTTTATCTGTAGATAACCTCATTATAAGTTGAAGAAGTTTTATATATTATTACAACTAATTTCACTTATATTGTTTTACTTTTTAAAAACGTGATTACTAGAAAATTTTAAATTTTATGTGTGGCTTGAATTCTATTTCTTGTAGACAGTGTTGCTGGAGAAAACCCAACCCCTCCAAATTTCCTATCTAAGCCTGCAAATGTAAAAAGAGCTACTCTGTCATTAATATCCCCACTAAGGAATCATTTCAATTCTTGATTTATATGCACAGGTTAAACTTTTGAGTGCCTTTCATCTGAACCTGAAAAATCTTGGCTCTTTCAGTTTCAACCAAGTTGTCACAAATTACAAGATTTCCTTCTTTCTCAGGGCTGATTGATATTCTATTATATATATGCTATTATATGTATGAATGTATATGAATGGATCGGTTTATGAACACTTGGGTTTCTTCCATACCATGGCTATTGTGAATAATACTGCAATGAACATGAGAGTGCAGATATCTTTTCAGTATTCCACTTTCATTTATTTTGGCTATATACTCAGAAATGGGTTTGTTGGATCATGTGGTAGTTCTATTTTTAATTTTTTGAGGAACCTCAACACCATTATCTATAGTAACTCTATCAATTTATATTCTTACCAGTGGTGTGCAGAGGTCCATTTTTTTTTTTTACATCCTACCAACACTTGTAATCTCATCTATTTGATGGAAACTCTTCTAACATGTGTGAAGTGACACCTCAGTATGGTTTGATTTGCATTTCCTTTATGATTAATGGTGTTGAATACCTTTTTATATATCAGTTGGTCATTTGTATGTCTTCTTTGGAAAAATGTCTATTCAGTTCCTATGACTGTTTTTATTTTTTTATTTTTTTGCTTGGAAAAGAAGATATATAATTTTATTTTTTAAAATTTATTTATTTTAATTGAAGGCTAATTACTTTACATTATTGTATTTATAGTGATCTTAGGGAAAAGCTTTCAAACTCTCAACATTAACAGTAATGTTGCTTGTGTGTTTGTCTTATATAACCTTTATTTTGTTGAGGTATGCTCCGACTACAACCAATTTGTTGAGCATTTTTATTGTATATTTTAAAGGATACTGTATTTTGTCAAATGATCTTTCTACATGTATTGAGATAATTATATGATTTTTATATTTCGTTTTGCTAATGTTGTGGATCACATTTATTGACTGGTGTGTACTGAACAACCCTGGCCTCCAGGGAATAAATTCCACTTGATCATCAGTTATTGTCTTTTAATATGCTATTGAATTTGGATTGGCAATATTTTGTTGAGAATTTTTGCATCTGCATTCTTTAGGCATGCATGCATGCATATTCAGTCATGTCTGACTCTTTGCAACCCCATGGACTGTAGCCAACCAGGCTCCTCTGTCCATGGAATTTTCCAGGCAAAAATATTGGAGTGGGTTGCCATTTCCTTCTCCAGTATTCAACAGGGATATTAGCCTAGAGTGGCTTTTCTTGTACTATCCTTATTTGGCTTTGATATTAAGGCAATGCTGTCACCATAAAGTAAGATAGAGGTTGTTTTTTCTCTTCAGTTTTTTGCAAGAGTTTGAGAAGAATTGGCATTAATACCTCTTTAAATGTTTGGTAAAACTCACCAGTGAAACCATCTGCTCCTGGGCTCTTTGTTGGGAGGTTTTTGATTACTGATTCAGTATCCATGCTTTCCTGGTGACTCAGTCGGTAAAGAATCCGCCTGCAATGCTGGAGACCTGTTTTTGATCCCTGGGTTGGGAAGATTCCTTGGAGAAGGGAAAGGCTACCCACTCCAGTATTCTGACCTGGAGAATTCCATGGACTGTATAATCCATGGGGTCACAAAGAGTCGGACACGACTGAGTGACTTTCACAGTCACTATCCTTACTCATTATTGGTATGTTCAGATTCTCTTTCCTCATGATTTCAGTCTTGATAGGTTTTATGTTTTGAGCAATACACACATTTATTCTAGATTGTCCAGTTTTTTAATGTATAATTGTTCATAGTAGTCTCTTGTGATCTCACGTATTTCTCTTTTATCATTTGTAATATCTTCTCTTTCATTTCTGATTTTATTTATTTTTCTTAGTATACCTAAAGGTTTGTCCATTTTGTTTATATTTTCAAAGAACCAGCACTTAGTTTTATTGATGGGACCCTAGTCTAGTGATGTAGGATGCCAAATTCAGGGCTTCATGGTGTCATCTTGTCTGTGTGTAGCAGTGATGTCTCTTCAGCTCAGGCTGCTGGGTTCCACTGCATTGACAACTTTATAGTCCTTAGTGATTGCCTTGGGTCCACATCCAGAGTAGCTGCAAGGGCTGTTAGGACCCACAGTGGTGCCTAAAGGTGCTGTAGCTATGGATTAGGGCAGGCAGATTTTGTGGCTGGAGCTGATGTTATGCACACACTCAGGTGTTGGGGGCCAGCTGCAAGTGCCTAAGTAGTGGATCAGTTCAGAAGCATATGCATAGTAGTGTGGGCCAAGGCCTGCAGCATATGCTGTTGCCAAATATGGGCTCACTGTCAGCTCTGGGGACTGGCTGTCACCATGTTCTCCCTTGGCTGCTTACTTCCCCCCAAGTTGCTCACACTATTGTGGAAGGAAGCTGATGATGTGCATCAGGCTGGTAACATTCAGGTACATGACTGGTGTAGCTAGTCCTGAGCGTGTACACAGTGGTGCGAGTGAGCTGAGGGATTCCAGTTGAGTGTTTTGTACTCCTGAAGCCACAGAAACCTAAGCTGGCTGCTGGTCCTTTTCCTGGTCTGTGGCAGGGGCATTAGGGGAGGGAAATGGCTGGGCAAGATTAGGATGGCTCATATTTTGCATTCAGTGGCAGAGACTTGAGCTTGCTTCTGATGTGGTTCACAAGCTCCTAGGCTCTGGCAGGGTGGAGCTAAATAGATGGCACCCAGGACTGCAAATACCTGTGGGACAAAAGGCTGTAAAATCTGCAGAGATCCATGACAGCTGTGCTAGTTATTGGTTTCATCACTGGTGGAATCTGCTGAGTTTGTCTGCAGAGCTGGTCTCTGAGCCACAGTCACTCTTCATGGCTGATATTAATAGGCTTTTCTTTTCTTTCCTTCTTTATTTATAGCTATCTCTATATATCTCAGCTTCAGCAGTCTGGGTTGGGTAGAACCAAAGCGGGGCCTTTCTGTGGTGCCCCAAAGGCTGGAGAAACTGGTTGCTTACCATTCTTTTCTTTTTCTAGTGAGGAGAAATCTTCCTACCTGGAAAGTTCCCTTTTGGTGTTAAACAGCATCAGCTTGGGAGATGGGACGATGCAGGCAAAATGAATCTGTCTTCTTTCTCTTTTTGTGCATTTTTTCTCTGGTTTTTGTTGCTATTGTGTTGCTAAAATTTCTTAATAGGATGCCAGAACTCTCCCAGAGCTGTTTTTGTTTGTGAATAGCTGTCCAGCTACTGAGTTTTGTGGGGGATGGAGAGGTAGGGGTTTCCTGCCTTGCCATTTTGGTCTGCTGTAATTGCATTTTTAAAAGGATATTTTTAACATGTTTCTAGTTTTCTAAGATTGTCAAATGCCCACAATCATACTTTTCTTATTGCTGCAATTGATTCTCAAAATTTTTATTCTGTAATATGTATAACAGAACTCATAAGGATTAAACTTGAACCTTGAAAAATATAAATCTGCTATCATTTACTTTTTATGAGGAAGACTTCAGATTATTGAAGATACCAGAGTATATTCAGTTATAGTAACAGAATATTCTCTTGCTCTAAATTCATTTCAGTTCAGTTCAGTCTTTCTGTTGTATCAGACTCTTTGTGACCCCATGGACTACTGCACTCCAGGCTTCCCTGTCCATCACCAACTCCAGGAGTTTACTCAAACTCATGTCCATTGAGTTGGTGGTGCCATCCAACCATCTCATCCTCTGTTGTCCCCTTCTCCTCCCGCCTTCGATCTTTCCCAGCATCAGGCTCTTTTCAAATGAGTCAGCTCTTTGCATCAGGTGACCAAAGTATTGGAATTTCAGCATCTGCATCAGTCCTTACAATGAATATTCAGGACTGATTTCCTTTAGGATGGACTGGTTGGATCTCCTTGCAGTTCAAGGGACTCTCAAGAGTCTTCTCCAACACCACAGTTCAAAAGCATCAATGCTTCAGTGCTCAGCTTTCTTTATAGTCCAACTCTCACATCCATACATGACTGCTGGAAAAACCATAGCCTTAACTAGACAGATCTTTGTTGGCAAAGTAATATCTCTGCTATCTAATACGCTGTCTAGGTTGGTCATAACTTTTCTTAAAGGAGTTCAGTTCAGTTCAGTCGCTCAGTCGTGTCCGACTCTCCGCGACCCCATGAATCACAGCACGCCAGGCCTCCCTGTCCATCACCAACTCCCAGAGTACACTCAAACTCATGTCCACAGAGTCGGTGATGCCATCCAGCCATCTCATTCTCCGTCATCCCCTTCTCCTCCTGCCCCCAACCTTTCCCAGCATCAGAGTCTTTTCCAGTGAGTCAACTCGTCGCATGAGGTGGCCAAAGTATTGCAGTTTCAGCTTTAGCATCAGTCCCTCCAATGAACACCCAGGATTGATCTCCTTTAGAATGGACTGGTTGGATCTCCTTGCAGTATAAGGGACTCTCAAGAGTCTTCTCCAACACCACAGTTCAAAAGCATCGATTCTTCGGTGATCAGCTTTCTTCACAGTCCAACTCTCACATCCATACATGACGACGGGAAAAACCATTGCCTTGACTAGACGGACCTTGGTTGGCAAAGTAATGTCTCTGCTTTTTAATATACTATCAAGGTTGGTCATAACTTTCCTTCCAAGGAGCAAGCGTCTTTTAATTTCATGGCTGCAATCAGCATCTGCAGTGATTTTGGAGCCCCAAAAAATAAAGTCTGACACTGTTTCCACTGTTTTTCCATCTATTTCCCATGAAGTGATGGGACCAGATGCCATGATCTTTGTTTTCTGAATGTTGAGCTTCAAGCCAACCTTTTCACTCTCCTCTTTCACTTTCATCAAGAGGCTTTTGAGTTCCTCTTCACTTTCTGCCATAAGGGTAGTGTCATCTGCATATCTGAGGTTATTGATATTTCTCCCAGCAATCTTGATTCCAGCTTGTGCTTCTTCCAGCCCAGCGTTCCTCATGATGTACTCTGCATATAAGTTACATAAGCAAGGTGACAATATACAACCTTGACGTACACCTTTTCCTACTTGGAACCAGTCGGTTGTTCCATGTCCAGTTCTGACTGTTGCTTCCTGACCTGCATACAGGTTTCTCAAGAGGCAGGTCAGGTGGTCTGGGATTCCCATCTCTTTCAGAATGTTCCACAGTTTATTGTGATCCACACAGTCAAAGGCTTTGGCATAGTCAATGAAGCAGAAATAGATGTTTTTCTGGAACTCTCTTGCTTTCTCCATGATCCAGCGGATGTTGGCAATTTGATCTCTGGTGCCTCTGCCTTTTCTAAAACCTGCTTGAACATCTGGGAGTTCACGGTTCACATACTGCTGAAGCCTGGCTTGGAGAATTTTGAGCATGCCTTTACTAGCGTGTGAGATGAGTGCAATTGTGCGGTAGTTAGAGCATTCTTTGGCATTGCCTTTCTTTGGGATTGGAATGAAGACTGACCTCTTCCAGTCCTGTGGCCAGCGCTGAGTTTTCCAAATCTGCTGGCATATTGAGTGCAGCACTTTCACAGCATCATCTTTCAAGACTTGAAATAGCTCAACTGGAATTCCATCACCTCCACTAGCTTTGTTCGTAGTGATGCTTTCTAAGGCCCACTTGACTTCACATTCCAAGATGTCTGGCTCTAGGTCAGTGATCACGTTATCGTGACTATCTTGGTCGTGAAGATCTTTTTTGTACAGTTCTTCTGTGTATTCCTGCCACCTCTTCTTAATATCTTCTGCTTCTGTTAGGTCCATACCATTTCTGTCCTTTATCGAGCCCATCTTTGCATGAAATGTTCCCTTGGAATCTCTAATTTTCTTGAAGAGGTCTCTTGTTTTTCCTATTCTGTTGTTTTCCTCTATTTCTTTGCATTGATCACTAAGGAAGACTTTCTTATCTCTCCTAGCTATTCTTTGGAACTCTGCATTCAGATGCTTATATCTTTCCTTTTCTCCTTTGCTTTTCGCCTCTCTTCTTTTCACAGCTATTTGTAAGGCCTTCTCAGACAGCCATTTCGCTCTTTTGCATTTCTTTTCCATGGGGATGGTCTTGGTCCCTGTCTCCAGTACAATGTCACGAACCTCCGTCCAGAGTTCATCAGGCACTCTATCAATCAGATCTAGTCCCTTAAATCTATTTCTCACTTCCACTGTAGAATCATAAGGGATTTGATTGAGGTCATATCTGAATGGTCTAGTGGTTTTCCCTACTTTCTTCAATTTAAGTCTGAATTTGGCAATAAGAGTTCATGATCTGAGCCACAGTCAGCTCCTGGTCTTGTTTTTGCTAACTGTATACAGCTTCTCCATCTTTGGTTGCAAAGAATATAATCAATCTGATTTCGGTGTTGACCATCTGGTGATGTCCATGTGTAGAGTCTTCTCTTGTGTTGTTGGAAGAGGGTGTTTGCTATGACCAGTGCATTCTCTTGACAAAACTCTATTAGCCTTTGCCCTGCTTCATTCCGTGCTCCAAGGCCAAATTTGCCAGTTACTCCAGGTGTTTCTTGACTTCCTACTTGGAGTAAGTGTGTTTTAATTTCATGGCTGCAGTCACCATCTGCAGTGATTTTGGAGCCCCCCAAAATAAAGTCTGCCACTGTTTCCACTGTTTCTCCATCTATCTAAATTGCTCTAAATTACTATGTCATTTGGGGTCCAAAAAACCAATCTTTGTTTTTCTTGTGATAGACTATTGATATATATCATAAGAACTACAAAAGAAAAAGTGAAGAATCTAAGACAGGAGAGAGAGATGCTAAGGTATGAGCTGGATTTTTGTTAAAGATTCACACATGAATCAGTTTTTTCTTAATTCAATCTGCATTTTTCTTCAGAAAACATAACAATATGACTGGCTTTATTTTTCAGGCAATCCTCAAAATGCTATTTCAACAGACTATAAAAATTAATTTCCATTAAAGTACTACCTAAATAATAATAAAATCTCAGAATTTTAAGTCAGCATGCCTCAAACCTCACAAATTGTTGCAGAACACCTCACTGGTCAGACTCTCTAGCTTAGCATCTCTCTGCTAAGTCACAGGAAGTCAGTGAGTGTTGATTACATATGGTGGAAAAGATCAACTTAGTAATTAAAAGGCTGGGTTTTTACACCAGTGCCTGCTCACATGTTTTTGCCTATTCTAGTCTAGTCTATTTAAGTTTCTGTGTGTGTGTGTTTGTGTGTGTGTAAGTCACTCAGTCATGTCCAACTTTGCAACCCCATGGACTGGAACTCGCCAGGCTCCTCTGTCCATGGTATTCTCCAGGCAAGAATATTGGAGTGGTTTGCCATTCTAGTCTATTCAAGTCTAGTCTATCCTATTCTATTATATTTATATTTGTACGTATGTATGTGTTTGTGTGTGTGCGTGCATACACCCTACTGGTATCACTTACTTCAATTTGTATTATTTCTACCTGTGGTTACTGATCAATTGTCCTCCTTCATTTGGACAGTAGGCCACAGTGAACAGTCTCATATGTATTTCCTGTACATGTGCACACATACACACACACAACCCACATTCTTGCACACTCACTGTTCTTTTAATGCACCACAGACACAGGTCTTTTGAGATATTCTGGTGATACTTATTCCCAGGGACAAAGGAAAAATAGAGAAATAGATGTTAAAAGAATAACAAAAAGAAAAATAATTGTCAGCACTGAAACATGTATAAAAATAATATTCCCCTGATGTCATGATAATATAAACTAAAATCTGCCAAAGACTATCTCTAGCATACTATTTTTACTCTATTTCTCTAAGTCTCATTATTATTTTCCTGAATTTGTTTCTCTTTTAATCCTGGGGTTAATTTCTTAGTTTGCCTGTCTTCAATAAGTATACTGATACTTATAGCGAGAATCTGTTATGCCTAATAGTGAACATCTTACACATCTGGGCATGGTGGATCATTAATGAAGAAGAACTGTAGGTATTAAATATGCATAAAATTATAATAAATAGCCAGAACCCATATCTAGTTATGTCTTTTGCTACGTATATATCCTGGTGCAAATTATTTAACTCTCTTAGTTCCTGTTTCCTCAACAATAGAATGCAGAAAAATAACACCTCCTATGTAGAATTACCATGAGAATGAAATAAATTAATGTGATAAATTAATGAAATAAATTAATCACTTTGTTCAATGCCTGAAACACATTGATAAAACTAAGTTTATTTCATTATTATTACTTGTTTAATTAGATGCAACTATAAATTCTACTGGAGAAGGAAACAGCATAGTTCATGTGAAAAGATGAGATGTAAATTGAGAAAGCTTTCATATTTTAAATGAAATTAATTGAACAAAAACTCAAAGATGAGATGAAAAATCTTGAGAGTAAAATAAAATGTGGAGACTGGAGAGCCAATGAAACAAACTGAAAACCAAAATAACACAATTGCAAATCTAATAAATAACTGAGAAAATTAGAGACAATATGCCTAGATGAAAGTCATTTCTATCAACACGTAAAGGCTTTGTATATCCTTGGAATGGAGAGAGAGAGATAGAGACACAGAGAGACAGAGACAGACAGACAGAGTTAGAATAATTAAACCAATCAGAGAGTATGTTTGGACACCAATCAATAATGAACCAGTATAAGGATAATTGACATCCTTAAAGAAAAGATATCCATAAATAAAACATAAAAGGTACTCACAGGTATAATACAGGAAATTTTAACTAAAATGAAGGGAGGAATAAATCTATAGATCAAAAGAGCAGATCATTCATCAGTGAAACTCATTCAGAACAATTGACCTCAAGGCACATCCTGTTAAGTTATTGAATCCCAAGGATAAAGACAACATTCCACCCCAACCTGGGTATAAAAAAAAAGCCACTGACTAAGGGAATAATAAAGTATACTATAGAAATCTCCATAGTTACACAGAAACTAAAATAGAAATGTACAAATACCCGCAGTGTTTTGAAAGAAATAAAATATGTTCTAAAATAATTTATTCATCCAAATTGTCATTCAAAAATAAAAGCAAAAAGCAATATTACATTACAGATGACAGAATGCACATTGCAGAATTTAGGGTCTTAGAATAGTGAAATCTAGTTGACCTAGAAATGATAAGAAACAAAGAACTTCTGAATGGGGATGTTGGGATAAAATGCCTGGTGATATGAATTGATTCTCTTTTAAGTTATAACTCTCAACAAATTGAAATTGAAGTTAAAATGTAAATTTATCTTAAAAGCAAAGTAAAAATGAAATAAAACTATTGTCATTATTGAACATCTATACATTAAAGATCTATATCTTTAAAAGCCAGAGTTAATCCTACTGATAATTTTTCTTAACCTTAGTTGAACTAATAGTCCAAATTATAATGAAGTATTTATCTGAAGTTTATTACTTTTTTCAGGTTTATGTTCATGTCATTTCCTTCATTTTTCTATTAAATTCAAGGAAGGCTCATGTTGTTTTCATATAGCATATAGGGTATGTGTTTGTTGCTCTGTCGTGTTTGACTCTTTGCAACCCCAGGGACTATAGCTTGCCAAGCTCCTCTGTCCATGGAATTCTCTAGACAAGAATACTGGAATGGGTAGCCATTCCCTTCTCTGGGGGATCTTCCCAACAGAGGGAGCAAACTCAGGTCTCCTGCATTGACAGGTGGATTCTTTACTGTCTGAGCCACCAAAGAAGCCCATATAGTGTATATCTTTTTAAGAACTATTTTTCTACCTATAAATATATGTCTCAATTCTTCTATGTGTATGGAAGAATAAATAAATGATTGAAAGTATTCACCAGATAATTATCTAACACCTTTGGAAGGACTTAGAATTATCTATTTCTTCCTTGCATTTCATAATTTTAAAACTATTATTTGAATTTTTACCATATGCCTCCCAGTTTTCAATAAAACAAAAATTTAATTTGGTTTTACTATTGCTAGTATTGCTGTTGCTATAATTTGTGATAGTACAGGATACAGATAAAATAAAGGAGTGGCATTCATGGGGGCCTATGACGTTTTAGGAGTTAAGCCTCATTTATTTGGTACCCATGTTTTAACATGTGGTATATGTTGGGAGGGAAGTGAATTTCCTCCTACTTATGTGTGGAACAGTGCTTCTGTGACAATTCAGTGTTCCTACTATAAGATGCCTCTATAAATGTAATACTTAGCATAGATATCAGAATTGTGAATGTTAGCATTTTCAGCAAAGATCAGAAAATCAGCTTCATGTGGCTTCCTATATAATAGAAATTGATAATGTAGCTGGAGTGATCACATGATTTCCATAGTTAGCATTTTCATAAGCACAAGTATAAGACCTTTCTTGTAGTGTCCTTGTCTGGCTTTGGTATATGAGTAATTCTGGACTCATACAATTAGTTTGGAATTTCTGCCTCCGCTTTAGTTTTTGAAGATTTTCAGAAACTGAAAATTATTCATTATTCTTTAATGTTTGATAGAATCCACCCATCAAACCATCTAGTCCTGGACTTTTCTTAGTTGGGAAGTTTTGGGTTACTGACTCAATCTCCGTACTCATTAGCCTGTTCACATTTTCTATTTCTTCATGATTCAGTCTTAATAGGTTGTATGTTTCTAGGAATTTTTTTTTCCATTTCTCCTATGTTATCCAATTGGTTAGCATATAATTTTCACAGTAGCCTCTACCTTATTTTTTTGACAACAATTGTGACAACTCTTATTTGTTTTCTAATTTTATTTGAGTCTTCTCTTTTTTCCTTAATCTAGCCAAAGTTTTGTCTGTTTTGTTGATCTTTTCAAAAAATAAGTTGTTAATGTTATTGACATTTTCTATTGATTTTTAGTCTCCATTTCACATATTTCAAAAATAGACAAGTGAGATGACATCAAACTAAAAATGTTTTTCACAACAAAGGAAACTATCAACAGAGCTATAAGGCAACCTATGAAATGGGAGAACATATTTGAAAACTATACATCTAATAAGGTATTAATATACAAAATATATAAGGAATTTCTACAATCCAATAACAAAAAAGAAAAAAAAGAGGCAAAGAACTTACATAGACATTTCTCCAAAGAAGACACACAAATAGCCAACAGGTATACAGAAAGTATTCAAATTCACAGCATCACTAATCATCAGAGAATTGTGACTAAAAACCTCAAGAGATATCACCTCACACCTGCTACAGGTGGCTATTAGCAATACGCACACACACACACACACACATGCACAAAAACAAAAGATAATAGGTGTTAGCAAGTATATGAAGAAACTGGAACCCTGTATTTTGTAGTTTGTTGTTGTTAGTTGCTCAATTGTGTCCAACTTTTTGAAATCCCATGGACCATAGCCCACCAGGCTCCTCTGTTCATGGAATTGTCCAGGCAAGAATACTGGAGTGAGTAGCCATTTCCTTCTTCAAGGGATCTTCCCGACCCAGGGATCAAACCAGATCTCCTGTACTGCAGGCGTATTCCTTACCATCTGAGCCAACAGGGAAGCCCATTCTGTTGGTAGGAATATAAAATGATTCAGCCACTATCAAACACAGTATAAAGTTTTCTTGATAAATTAAAGAACTACCATGTGTACCATATGATCATTAATACCACTCCTGAGTATCTACCTAAAACTGAAATCAGGATCTTTAAGAGATAGCTGTACTTCCTTGTTCACTGTAGAATTATTTGCAATAATCAAAACATTCAAGAACCCCAAATGTCTATCAACAGATGAACAGATAAAGAAAATGTGGTGTATACACACACTGAAATATTATTCAGCCTTAAAAAGAAGGAAATCTTACCAGTTGCAACAAATTGAATACTTGGAAGACATTGTGCTGAGTGAAGTAAATCAGTCACCAAATAATAAATACTGTTTGATCCTACATATATAAGGTATCTAAAATAGTCAAACTCACTCTCCTGGAGTAGGAAATGCCAACCCACTCCAGTATTCTTGCCTGGAGAATTCCATGGACTGGGAAGTCTTGCAGGCTACAGTCCATGAGGTTGCAAACAGTTGGACCCAACTGAGCAACTAACACACACACAGAAGCAGAGAATAGAATGGTCATTGCCAGAGGATGGGGACAGGAGAAATGGAGAGCTATTGTTCAGTAGATATAAAATTACAGTTATGCTAGATGAGTATGTTTTAGAGATCTGTCAAACATAGTGCCATAGTGTACAGGGAACAATGTGGTATTGTGAACTATAATCTTGTTAAGAAGATAGATCTTGTATTAAGTGCTCTTGCTACAAAAAACAGCAAGGGGACACAAGAAATCTTTTGGAGATGGTGGAAATATTTATTACTTTGACTGTGGTGATGGTATCAAACATAATTTTCTAGATGCAAACACAGAAAATGTGTATATGAAATATGTGCATTTTTGTATATTAAGTATGCCTCAGTAAAGTAGAAAAAATCTATTTCTTATTGAATCTTCAGGGATTATGTACAAACTCTGTATGTACATGAACTGTGCAAAGCTGTTTATGCTTACTTTTTAAAAAAATTTGGTAAATTTACCTAATGTTTTTCTACTTTGTTAAATTCTGAATCTTGAGCATTCAGGGAGTTGTAGTAACCAGAAAACATGGGAATGGAAAAACAATGTACAGAATGGAAAAACAATTCACCTCTCGAGTATTGTTTATTGTATATTTTTCTGGTTAAACAAGAACATTGTCTCTGCTAGCTATCTCTTAGTACTGGTGATTACCATTTTAAATAAATTTATAAATAGTCTAGTAAAATGCTTACTTGTGTCTCAGAGGCAGACTGCCTGACTACCCAAACCTCAGCCTTTACAACTACTTATGTGCTGTAACTGTCTGAACAGCTGGATGAGAACATAGAAGCTGGCAAGCAGCCACTGCTTCCCCTTGAAGTCCCAATGAAAACAGTCCCACAGCATTGAGGGGGAAGTAGCAACTGCGGATTTGTTCTACAGCAGACAGTTGCTATTGAAAATCTTCCAAAATTCTTTATGTTGTTTCTTGCTTCCCCAATTTATTAAACTCACCTATAAATTATTGCCATTTTGGAACTGTGTTTTTAGTCTGCACCTTAATTCATCCTGCCAGGATACTTATTCTTTGAAAACAGTAGGATGTTTCTTGCCCTCAAATTAATTAAAAAAAAAATCTTTCCTGTTATCAAAGCTAGAAATGTGAAAAATATGTACCTCAAAACTGTAATTGCTTTCTGGTTTGTTATTATCTTTTTGGAATTATCCATGTAAATGTTATCATTTTTACTTTTGTGTATCTTTCCTCTGCACCCACTGAAATTCTCTGTCAATTCTTTAAAATAACTGAATATCTTAATGCTTGATTCTTTGTCAGGTACAGAAAGTCCCCTGTATATGAACCTTCAAGTTGAGAACTCTCAAAGATGTGAACATGTATTGGCATGTTCAGTCACATAAATTACTCCATACATCTGGCATACATTGTTACATGTGAGCATCCTCTACAAGTGGTTGTACTTTTGTGTACTTTGCTGTACAGTACTGTATAGATTACAGTAGTACAGTATTTTTATTTCAAGCCCTGCATATCAAGAAACAAGTGTAAAAGCTTACTATTTTTGTGTTTGCTTGTATTTTATGTATTATTTGTGTGAATAGTATTATGAACCTATTATAGTTCAGTACTACATAGCTGACTGTATTAGTTGAGGTACCTAGGCTTATTTTTGTTGGACTTATGAACAAATTGGACTTACAGACACACTCTCTGAAAGGAACTTGTATGTAGAGGACTTGGTTATGTGTTATTTATAAGACCTGTCAATAAACTGACTTAAAAAAATCATCCTTTTAGTTAAGTTGAAAAACTAATTTCAGACTTACAGAAATGTTACAAGAATAGTACAAAGCATTTTTGTATGACTTTCACCTAGATTCCTCAAATGTTAATATATTGCCACATCCTCTCCTGCTCACTCTCATGTTGCAGACAAGATGCCTATACATTTCTAAATATTTCAGAATTTCCTTTAAAAACATTCTCTTATACAACCATAGTAAATTATCTAAATCAGAGAATTACATGCATTTAGATGTTATGTCTCTAAAGTCTCCTTTTGGGAAGAGCTCCTATCTTTGTCTTTGGTGACTTTGATATTTTTTGAAATGGGCAGGCCAGTAATTTTGTAGAATGTCCCTCATGTCTTTTATTCCAATACTCTAGAGTAGACTATTATAAGATAACCAAGCATATAAAATCTTCCTCAGACTTTTATTAGCAATTGTATTAGTTTAATATCTGTGAACTTTCCTTTAAGGCTTGGTTTATATAGGCAGCTGCACTCAACTGTGCAGCAAAATTTTATAGTGTGCCTACTGTGTGACAGGTATTCTGTTACAGATATCAAGTGTTTCTCTAAAAGATGGTACTGCTTTTTAACCACACAGGTCTTTACGGAAGCATATTTCTAACTGTGGTACTATCTCTCTTCTCCTCCCATAGTTTTGAAGAAAAGATGTACAATTCTTTTTTTTTTTTTTGCTTGTTTCTTTGTTTAGATTTTGTTCACACAGTTTTTTTTTTTTAATTGGTATTGTTGGGTTATTTGTTTTTTACCTTGCTGCTGCTGCTGCTAAGTCACTTCAGTCGTGTCCAACTCTGCGTGACCCCATAGACGGAAGCCCACCAGGCTCCTCCGTCCCTGGGATTCTCCAGGCAAGAACACTGGAGTGGGTTGCCATTTCCTTCTCCAATGTGTGAAAGTGAAAAGTGAAAGTGAAGTCGCTCAGCCACGTCAGACTCGTAGCGACCCCATGGACTGCAACCCACCAGGCTCCCCCGTACACGGGATTTTCTAGGCAAGAGTACTGGAGTGGCTTGCCATTGCCTTCTCCTTTTTTACCTTAACCTAATGTTAATCTTTGAAGTGTAAAAACAGAAGAAATTCTCTTAGTAAGTAAGTAGGCTGGATGTTCTGATGTAGAGGAAAAAAGAGTAGAACAATTAAATCCCTACCTATGTTTTTTCAACAGATCTTGTCAGTCTTTAAGCTTTCTAGAGATATGAGGTGTTTTTTATGTACTTGGCTTAGACATTGATTCATATTTTTTCCTCTTAACTCTATTTTGAGTGGTCAAATTTATGGTGAAAACAGATATCTTACAAAGAAGATATCATTTTGGGTAAAGAAAATTCATGTGAGCTACCCTTGAAAGCTTAATTGCATAAATTCCAAAGGAATACTTCTATGTAAAACAAGTATGTATAGTACTCAATTTAAATGCATATTTATAAATAGAACATCCCATTGAATTCTGCTTGGATAATCTATTAAGTTGACTCTAAAATCTCAAGAATTTTGAAGTTCAATGTCAATATCAATTGTTTAAAAACATAAATAATTTAAAATATATGAAATAATTATATAAAGTAGTAACTATGGAGATGGTTTTATATATTGAAATATATGTACATTTATATATATTCAAAAATAATAAGTAGATAGATGTTTCATAAAATATAAATGTGGAACATTTTACCAAGTGGAAAAATGTATTTTACAGCTGGGAGTAAAACAGTATTAGAGTATTGATGGGAACATTATCCTGCTTTTTCTATTTTCATGCGAAATTTTTCTCCCATCAGTAGCCCATACAATTTAAAATAAGTGAGCAGCAAGACTATAAGAATTCAGAATATATTTAGACAATACTCCTCATTCATTAAAATTAATTACTGCTAATCTCTTGCAGCAATAATCTTCAAATCTATGACAAAAGATCTCAAACAGTAAATCACCCTTTAATTGCTACAGCAATTTTTGCATAATAATTCCAAGGAAATCTAAATGTGATTATTGTGTTTAAACATTATTTTCTACTCTCAATGAAAAAGAAAAAAAAAAAGAGCACCAATACCAGCTCCAGCGTGTACTGATAGCCCAGTTTCTTAGTTGTGTGTTGCTGAAACATGAATACATTTGTTGAAAAATTTAAGGAATTCTATAAAAGAATTTGAGAATCTCTACCCACTGTTTAGCTGTGGGAATTCCTTCTTATCCTTGATCTGAATTTAAACTACGGATTTCTAGGTGAATTTCAGTTATGTCATTTGTCCTGCTCTTTGTACAATAGGTTCTTCCAATATCAGGATCCATGTACACTTTCAATTCTGGGACATTTTCATTCATGATTTCTTCAAATATTTTTAATCCAACATTCTTCCACCCTCCCATTCAGAAATCCTAATAGAGAAATGGTGGGACTTCGGAATCTATTTATATCTCCAGAATTTTCTTCCTCAATTTTCTTTTTCTTATATTTTTTGATCTGCTTTAGATACTTGCTACACTTAACCTTTTAGCCTACTCATGTATTCTTCAGCTGTGGTCATTCTTCATTTTGTTTTCATTTAGGTAAAAGCCTGTGCTAAGATTTTTAATCTATTTCAACATAATTTCTTTTAAAAATGGCAATTTGTTTTTTTTTCATAACTTTCTATTATTTCATGACTCTTATAATTTGTAACTAACAAAATGGATATGATGACTTTGATTTTTGAGGGTATTAAAAGCATTTCTTTTTAGGCCTGAACAGCTTACTCTAATATTCCTAGTGCCCCAGTATAAGTGTCATCTTCTGTTAGGGGGTTTCTCCTCCTGCCATTGGCCTTATTTAGATAACTGAGTTTCAGACTTGGGCTCTCACTTTCCAGTGAGAATATTTTCTCAAGCCTTCTCATAAGCATCCTGGATTGTGATTACCTCCAGGCCATATTAGCCTGAGCTCTAGTGTTATAGTACTCACGTTGGCCCTTTTTCTCAGGGGGATCAATCACTGCTTATCTAATTGTTTTGGATTCTTTGTTACTTTTGTTGTTTTACTGTGTATAAAGAATTGCCTTTCTGTTTCTTGATACAGTAAAACTGTATGTGTATAAGAGTACATAATATACATCGTAGTGTATCAATTCAGTTCAGTCGCTCAGTCGTGTCCGACTCTCTGCGACCCCATGAATCGCAGCATGCCAGGCCTCCCTGTCCATCACCAACTCCCAGAGTTCACTCAAACTCATGTCCATCGAGTCGACGATGCCATCCAGCCATCTCATTCTCTGTCGTCCCCATCTCCTCCCACCCCCAATCCCTCCCAGCGTCAGACTCTTTTCCAGTGAGTCAACTCGTCATATGAGGTGGCCAAAGTATTGGAGCTTCAGCTTTAGCATCAGTCCTTCCAATGAACATCCAGGTTGATCTCCTTTAGAATGGACTGGTTGGATCTCCTTGCAGTCCAAGGGACTCTCAAGAGTCTTCTCCAGCACCACACGTTAATTTAAATGCAAGCAGGGAAAAGTCAATGTCTACAAGTTTGAAATATGAACCATGTTATCTTTGATACAACTATGTGTTTTTTAATATATTTCAGTGTAGAATTCTCATGACAGCATGTTCCAAGGCTTGTGTAATATCTGTGGTAATTATTCATAACAGTACTTGCATCATTTTTTCTTCTAAATTCCTTTGTGGATGCTTTTTTCTAAAAATGGAATGCCTTCCTGATTTCTCTAACTTGTATTACTTTTCATAGTATAGTGTATTCTGAGAAACAAGAGACCTAGATTCTAGTTATGTTTTTGACACCATGAAATTGTGGTATATTAAATAATTATGAATTTCCCTGTCCTTGAAACAGGGAAAATATTAACTCTCTCATCAGAAGCCAAAAGCAAAGGAGAAAAGGAAAGATGTATTCATTTGAATGTAGAATTCCAAAGAATAGCAAGGAGAGATAAGAAAGCCTTCCTCAGTGATCAATGTAAAGAAATAAAGGAAAACAATAGAATGGGAAAGACCAGAGATCTCTTCAAGAAAATTAGAGATACCATGGGAAAATTTCATGCAAAGATGGGCTCGATAAAGGACAGAAATGATATGGACCTAACAGAAGCAGAAGATATTAAGAAGAGGTGGCAAGAATACACAGAAGAACTGTACAGAAAAGATCTTCATGACCCAGATAAGCATGATGGTGTGATCGCTTACCTAGAGCCAGACATCCTGGAATGTGAAGTCAAGAGGGCCTTAGGAAGCATCACTATGAACAAAGCTAGCGGAGGTGATGGAATTCCAGTTGACCCCTTTCAAATTGTAAAAGATGATGCTGTCAAAGTGCTGCACTCAATATTATAGCACATTTGGAAAACTCAGCAGTGGCCACAGGACTGGAAAAGGTCAGTTTTCATTCCAATCCCAAAGAAAGGCATTGCCAAAGAATGCTCAAACTACCACACAATTGCACTCATCTCACACGCTAGTAAAGTCATGCTCAAAATTCTCTAAGCCAGGCTTCAGCAATACATGAACCGTGAACTTCCAGATGTTCAAGCTGGTTTTAGAAAAGGCAGAGGAACCAGAGATCTAGTTGCCAACATCTGCTGGATCATCGAAGAAGCAACAGAGTTCCAGAAAAACATCTCTTTCTGCTTTGTTGAATATACCAAAGCCTTTGACTGTGTGGATCACAATAAACTGTGGAATATTCTGAAAGAGATGGGAATACCAGACCACCTGACCTGCTTCTTGAGAAATCTGTATGTGGGTCAGGAAGCAACAGTTAGAACTGGACATGGAACAACAGACTGGTTCCAATAGGAAAAGGAGTATGTCAAGGTTGTATATTGTCACCCTGCTTATTTAACTTATATGCAGAGTACATCATGAAGAACGCTGGGCTGGAAGAAGCACAGGCTGGAATCAAGATTGCCGGGAGAAATATCAATAACCTCAGATATGCAGATGACACCACCCTTATGGCAGAAAGTGAAGAGGAACTCAAAAGCCTCTTGATGAAAGTGAAAGAGGAGAGGGAAGAAAATTAGCTTAAAACTCAACATTCAGAAAACAAAGATCATGGCATCTGGTCCCATCACTTCATGGGAAATAGAAGGATAAACAGTGGAAACAGTGTCAGACTTTATTTTTTGGGCTCCAAAATCACTGCAGATGCTGATTGCAGCCATGAAATTAAAAGACGCTTACTCCTTGGAAGGAAAGCTATGACCAACCTAGACAGCGTATAGAAAGCAGAGACATTACTTTGCCAACCAAGGTCCATCTAGTCAAAGCTATGGTTTTTCCAGTGGTCATGTATGGATGTGAGAGTTGGACTGTGAAGAAAGCTGATCGCCAAAAAACTGATGGTTTTGAACTGTGGTGCTGGAGAAGACTCTTGAGAGTCCCTTGGACTGCAAGGAGATCCAACCAGTCCATTCTAAAGGAGATCAATCCTGGATGTTCATTGGAAGGACTGATGCTAAAGCTGAAACTCCAATACTTTGGCCACCTCATGTGAAGAGTTGACTCACTGGAAAAGACTCTGATGCTGGGAGGGGTTGGGGGTGGGAGGAGAAGGGGATGACAGAGAATGAGATGGCTGGATGGCATCACCGACTTGATGGATATGAGTTTGAGTAAACTCCGGAGTTGGTGATGAACAGGGAGGCTGGCGTGCTGTGATTCATGGGGTTGCAAAGAGTTGGACACGACTGAGCAACTGAACTGAACTGAACTGAGTGGAAAGAAATGTATGCCCAGTTCACCATCTTGTTCTAAATTCCCAGTAGTCTATTGTGAGATGATTCATTGCAATCTATTCACTGCTCTACATGCACCAGCAATTTGACAAGTTCTTCCCATAACTGGTTATATTGTGATAACAAGTAATGTGTTGGGTAATATTTCCAGAGCTCATTTTTCCTAGAAGTGCCTAGGAAATATTACACCTCACCATTCTCCACTCTCAGCCAGCCAGACAGCTCTTAATAAATTACTAACTAGTATGGGCATATTAATACTACAGCTCTAGTGTCCTTTAGTTGGAATAATGTAGAGGCATATATTTCCTAATGTTTTCAAGGGTTTCCCTGCAAGAACAGTGTCTAGTTGTCCATTGTGGTAGCTGGCATGAAAACACACCCATTATTAACTGACTTCCCTTCCCTCTCTCACATCAGTACAGTCCTGATGGTTTTCCCTGTTACTCCAAATGAACTATTTGTACCTAAATATTTGACTTTGTTGAGACTGAAACTAAGCAATCATCATGCACTGAATAGCCTTGTGTTAAAAATGTTTCCAATAAGCCTCCATATAAACGTTATTTGATTAAAGTAGTATGAAATAATCATGCATTTTCCTTATGTATCATTGTTATTTGAATCTGAATGTAAAAAACAAAACGTATCACAGGAAGCTTTCTTACATGGCATAGAAAAGAATACTCAAAGTGTATTTTACAGCATAATAATCTATGAAATGTTTAGGTAATAAAAGATTCTGTGATCATATCATGTTGGGAAATACTACATACTATATTATTTTCTTAGAGATTTGCAGATCATATGTGCATACTAAAAGTAAAGAGAAATTCTGCAGTAAAAATAAACCAAAATCTGGTTGTCTTCATTTGAAGTTAATATTTCTCAAACTTAAAGGACAAGGCAAATTCTTTATAATATAATTGCTATAGATATCCAGTTAAATCAGTGTTTTGTTGAACATAATCCTCACCAATAGCAATAAAAATCATGGTATATTTATCTGTGGGAAGCTAACTGACCTATACAATTATGAAAGCTGTAATTTTTATTTCATTAGACTCATAATCTTAACAATCACACAAAACTGCTGTCACATTAGTGATTAATGATTAAATCTATTGGCTACATTTGAAAGTGTAGCCTCATTTGAAAATGGCACATTTGAAAATGCCACATTTGAAAGTGGCATTGCTTAAAATAATTTCTTTTAAATTTGATTTTTAATTCCACAAAAATCCTAGCCCGCCAAAATACTTAATCTCTTAATATTTTGCTCTAATTCCTTATACATTATCACAGTAGTAGCATAATGTTGAGGTGACAAAATTAATACCCATGAACTTGCTATCAAAGTCCATATATAATTTTTTCTTAGTTCAGCATTTGTTGCTCAGTCACTCAGTCGTGTCCAACTCTTTGTGACCCCATGGACTGCATGATGCCAGGCTTCCCTGTCCACCATCTCCCAGAGCTTGCTCAAACTCATGTCCACTGAATTGGCGATGCCTTCCAGCCATCTCCTCCTCTGTTCCCTTCTCCTCCTGCCTTCAATCTTTCCCAGAATCAGGGTCTTTTCTAATGTGTTGGCTCTTTGTGTCAGATGGCTAAAGTATTGGAGCTTCAGCTTCAGCCTCAAAAGAGATACCCCCTTAGACTAGTTTAGTAAATCAGTTTGTGAGTTGACTCTAGCTGTTTATTTTTCTTCAAAGATAGAAAAATGGTCTTTAAAAATGTATTAATTAATTGATACAATGTAATTCTCAAATAATGATGTTTTTGATGTTTTTAAGTGTGTGAAAGTAATAGATATTTAAGTATCTTTTTGTTTGTTTTGGGTACATAGATATCACTGAGTTCCCTGTACCTTTGAATACATAGTTGGTCTGTGGTTTTATAAACTAGCTTAAATTACAAGAATCTAGAGAGTTATAAAATATGTAATTCTCAATTAAAGTATCAACTGTCATACAGAATCTGTTTTTTTTTTTCCTCTTGATGGGAGTGGTTTATACTCTCCAGTAATTTCTTCATGCTTCTGTCAGAGCTGTCGTCAAAATGCAGTCCTAGTTATGTTACCTTCTCACTTAAAAATCTTTGTTATTTTGATATCATTAAGCTGTTCTCCAAATATACTTGTGAAATTCCCACCCATTTTCAAGAATACTTAGTTCAGATTCATCTTCATTAATGAGGGAGGTCTTCAAGCCCACCCACTGGCATTAATGTCATCTTTTTCTGGGTTCTTATACAAATCTGCTTCTGTGGGCATACGGCTTCACCTCCATGTTTCTTTATGTATTGGAATAATAACAACAACATCGATGCTTGTTTTTTACAGTAAGTAACTTGAGATATTTAGAGTACCAAGCATAAGTTTTGATAGATACTAAAACTCAGTAATTTGTAGCTATTAATATATCTTGTTATTACAGCACACAATCTGCTTTTTGCTACAGTTATATGTGAACAAACATGTCTCTTTCTATCAGTATATAAACATTTTGATGGAAGAGTTTATGCCTAAATTGATTTTAATATCTTTCAAAGTATTGAGCACTTGTTTGGGTTACATTTCTTGTTTTATTTTTAATCCATACTAATTTAATGCAAAACTAAACATATGAAACAGCCTAATCTGACACGAAAACAAAGATCATGACATCTGGTCCCATCACTTCATGGGAAAAGATGGAAAAACAGTGGAAACAGTGTCAGACTTTATTTTTTTAGACTCCAAAATCACTGCAGATGCTGATTGCAGCCATGAAATTAAAAGACGCTTGCTCCTTGGAAGGAAAGTTATGACCAACCTTGATAGTATATTAAAAAGCAGAGACATTACTTTGCCAACAAAGGTCCGTCTAGTCAAGGCTATGGTTTTTCCCGTGGTCATGTATGGATGTGAGAGTTGGACTGTGAAGAAAGGTGATCGCCGAAGAATTGATGCTTTTGAACTCTGGTGCTGGAGAAGACACTTGAGAGTCCCTTGGACTGCAAGGAGATCCAACCAGTCCATTCTAAAGGGGGTCAATCCTGGGTGTTCATTGGAAGGACTGATGCTAAAGCTGAAACTGCAATACTTTGGCCACCTCATGCGACGAGTTGACTCACTGGAAAAGACTCTGGTGCTGGGAAAGGTTGTGGGTGGGAGGAGAAGGGGACGACAGAGAATGAGATGGCTGGATGGCATCACCAGCTCGATGGACATGAGTTTGAGTGAACTCCGGGAGTTGGTGATGGACAGGGAGGCCTGGCGTGCTGTGATTCATGAGGTCGCGCAGAGTCGGACACGACTGAGTGACTGAACTGAACTGAACTGAACTGAACTGAAAGGCATTAGAAAAGGAACTAACAAAACCCAGAGCTAGAGGACGAGAAGAGATCATAAAGATCAGAGCAAAAATAAATGAAATAGAGACCAAAAAAAAAAGGAAAGATCAATGAAACTAAGAGCTGGTTCTTTGAAAAGATAAATAAAATTCATAAAACAGCCTGACTCATCAAGGAAAAAAAATTAAAGAGAGGGCCCAAGTCAATAAAATAAGAAATGAAAAAGATGAAGTTACAAACTACACCACAGTAATTAAAAAAATCATAAAATATTATTATGAACAATTATATGCTAACAAAATGGCAACCTAGAAGAAATAGACCAATTCCTAGAAACGTACAATCTCCCAAGACTGAACCAGAAAGAAACAGAAAATATGAACAGACTAATTACCAGTAAGGAAATTGAATCAGTAATAATAACAATAAGCCTCACAACAAACAAAAATCCAGGACCAGATGGCTTCTCAGGTGAATTCCACCAAACATTTACACAAGAGTTGACACAAATCCTTCTCAAACTATTGCAAGAAATCACAGAGCAAGGAACACTTCTGACCTGATTCTACACAGTCAGCATCACCCTGATACCAAAACTAGCTAAAGCTATCACAAAAAAGAAAATTACAGGCCAATGTCACTGACGAACATAGATCCAAAAATCCTGAAAAAATATTAGCACACTGAAGTGAAAAATACATTAAAAGGATCATACACTTTGGTCAAGTGGTATTATCCCAGGGATGTAAGGATAGTTCAATATTTGCAAATCAAGCAATGTGACACACCATATTAACAAATTGAATAAACACCACACGATCATTTCAGTAGGAGCAGAAAAATCATTTGACAAAAATTTTTGACAAAATTCAACACCCATTTATAATAAAAAAGAAAACTGTTCAGAAAGAGGGAACAGAGGGAATATATTTCTACATATTAAGGATCATGTGTGGCAACATGGAAAGGTCCATAGATAACATCATATTCAACAATGAAAATCTGAAAGCATTTCCTCTAATATCAAGAACAATGCAAGAATGCCCACTCTTGCCACTTTTATTCAACATAATATTGGAAATCCTAACTATAGCAATCATACAAGAAAAAGAAATAAAAAGAATCTAAATTGTAAAGGATGAATAAAAGTGACACTGTTTGCAGATGACATGATACTCTACATAGAAAATCCTAAAGACACCACCAAAAAACTACTAGAGCTCATCAATGAATTTGGTAATGTTGCAGGATACAAAATTAATATACAGAATTATATTGCATTTCTATATACTAGAAATGAGTTACCAGAAAGAGAAATTAAGGGAACTACCCCATTTACAATTACATCAAAAATAATACCTAGGAATAAGTCTACATAAGAAGGTAAAAGAAACTTGAAAAAGGAGGTACTTGGAAAACTAGAAGCTGCTGGTGAAAGAAATTGAAAAGGACACAAACAAATGGAAAGATAAACTGCGTTCAATGATTTAAATAATTGATATTGTTAAAATGGCCATACAACCCAAAGCAATATACAGATTCAATGAACTCTCTATTAAAAACACCAATAAAGTTTTTCACAGAGCTAGAACAAAAAATTGGGATTAACACACATGTGCACACACATACACATACACACCCTATATATATACATATATATATATACACACATATAGTAGACAAGAACCTTCTGAATAGCAAGGGAACTCTACTCAATGCTCTATAATGACCTATGTGGGAAAAGAATCTTAAAAAGAGTAGATATATGCATATTTATAACTGATCCACTTTGCTGTACAGTGGAAACTAATACAATGTTGTAAATCAACTATACTCCAATAAAAAATAATTTAACAGTACATAAAAAACTCTATGTAATAGACAAGGCAACTAAGAATAAAGCAAAACATTTGGAATGTTGTATAAAAAACAAGGTCAAAAAAATTTGTATGGGAATACAAAAGATCCCAAATAGTCAAAGCAATCTTGAGAAAGAAGAATGGAGCTGGAAGGATCTATCTCCCTGATTTCAGATTATATTACAAAACTACAGAGATCAAAACAGTATGATATCAACACAAAAACAGACACATAGATCAATGGAACGGAATAGAGAGCCCAGAAATAAACCCACTAACTTACAATTAATTAGTCTATGACAAAGAAGGCAAGAACACACGGTGGAAAAAAGACACTCCAATAAGTGGTGCTGAAAAACTGGAAAGCTACACAGAAAAGAATGGAATTAGATGATTCCCTAAAACCGTCTACAAAAATAAATTGAAAATGGATTTAAAACCTAAATCTAAGACCAGAAACCATAAAATGCCTGGAGGAAAATTTAGGCAGAATGCTCTTTGACATAAATTCTAGCAATATTTTAGCAGTCTCTCAAGGTGAAAAAAGTAAAAGCAAAAATAAGCAAATGGGACCTAACAAAACTTAAAAGCTTTGGAACAGCAAAGGGAATCATAAAAAATGGAAAGATAATCTAAAAATGAGAGAAAATATTTGTAAATGATATGACTGAGAAGAGGTAAATATCCAAAATATATAAACAGCTCACACAACTCAACATCAAAATAAAAAGCAGCCTAATGAAAAAATGGGTGGTAGACTTAGACATTTTTACAAAGAAAACATAAAGATGGCCAACGTATACATGGAAAGAGGTTCAACATCATTAATCATCAGAAAAATGCAAATTAAAACCAAAAGTTGCCATCTTACACCTGTCAGAATGTCTATCATCAAGAAGAACACAAGACATATTGGCAAGGATGAAGAGAAAAATCATACACTGTTGGTGGAAATGTAAAGTGGTGCAGCCACTGTGGAAAACAGCATGGTGGTTTCTCAAAAACCTAAAAATAGAGCTACCATATGACCCAGCAATTCCAGTCCAGGTTATAAACCCAAAAAGAAAAGAAGAATGATAACATCAACTTTAGATGGTACATGCACCCCCAGCATTCACAGAAGTATTAGTTAAAATTGCCAAGATATGCAATCAACTTAAGTCCTCCAACAGAAGAATGGGCAAAGAACATGCGGTGAGCACTGTAAGACGAGTGCAGAGAAAAAAGAACGAGCCGGGCAGTCAGGCAAAGAAAAGGAAATTTATCAAAAGGAACGAAAGGGAGACCAGCCCTTGAGAAGAACCAGCAGCCCACCCTTCTGGTGGATTCCTCTTATAACCCATAGACAGGAAATTGGGTCCCCTGAAGGGGAGTAGTTAGTTTACCTTTAGCCTGCAACTGGAGTCTGGCAGTTACATAGTCTTGAGAGAGAGTTGGAGGTGTCCCACAGTAGGGTGGTCACATAGTCTTGGGAAAGTAGGTGCCAGTGGCGAAAACATGAAGTCGCTGGAGCAATGTGGTCAGTCTCATGGGTCACCGTGACTTCATCTTTTGTTTACGGGGTCAGCACAGTGAGCCATTTTAACAATGAGCCCCCATGCACCCTATCACACCTATGCATGCGCATGTGCACGTGTGCACACACACACACTGGAATGCTATTCAACCACAAAAAAGAAAGAAATGTTTCCATTTGCAATATGGGTGGACTTGGAAGGTATTATACTAAATGAAACATCAGACAGAGACAAATACTACATGATATCACTTATATGCATAATCTGTGAAATACAACAAACTAGTAAATGAAACAAAAAAGAAGCACATACAGATATAGAGAACAAATTAGGGGTTATCAGTGGGGAGAGGGAAATTGGCAGGGCAAGATAGGGGTAGGAGATTAAGAGGCAAAAACTATGTATTAAATATGCTACACAGATATATTCTGTAGCACACGGAATATAGCCAATGTTTTATAATAACTATAAATGGAGTATAACTGTTAAACATTGTGAATAACTATATTGTACACCTGAAAATTATATTTTATACCAACCATACCTCAATGAAAACTAACTACTGAACTAAATAAATAGATAATAAATGTTTGAATTCATATATATCTTGCAGTTAGCATATCTCTATCTTGCAGTTAGCAGAACCAACACATTTTTCCAGTCACAAATTTGCTGAAATTATACCATGTGCTTATCACATCATAGCTTTTATAAGCTATATTGGAGTAGGATTAGCTGTGACAAAGTAATATCTTGAAATATTTGCGTCTGCGTTCATCTCCTTACATTAGCCTTGTCCTTCCATTGATGGTCACTGCTCAAAACTGTTAGCACCCACTGGAATGGATATCACAGCAGTAGTATAAATAGAAACCCCTTGGTTGGAGAAGAAGGGCAGAATCAGAAAAGAAGTATATAGAGTGGAGGCTGGAGTGAGTTCCTGAAAAGGGATCTTCCAGTATGCCTCATTTGAGGCACATCCAAATTTTGGTGTTTGTGAAAGAGGAATAGAGCTCTAAAATGAGTTAATATTTTTTAAATAGATGAAATCTGTTTTTCTTTTTTTGTATGACCCAGAGATCTTCAAGATTCCACTATTTTTATACTTTCTTTTTTTTTGTACACCAGAGCAGGTAAAGTAGGAAAGGATATGAGGTTTGTCTAGGCAGATCAATCTCATGGAGCTTTTTGCATATTTAGAATGATATGTGAGAAGCCAGATTTTCCTCTACTCCCAGGAAAGGCACAAAAGTAAGTCAGAAAAAATAGAGATTACAAACAAGCAAGTGATCTAGCAGACAGATTTTTAGGGTCTCACTATTGAAATAAAGGTATGGTGCAGCAGAAAGTGGCACAAATCTCCTAAGAATTCAAAAAAATCATAACTATTTTAATAAATGTCTGAAAATGACATTTTCTGTCAGGACAGAAAATGATTACAGTTGAGAGCAAGACAGAACAATAATATTCCAAAGAATACGTGAGATGGACATGAGAGAATCTGGAACCAGATACCCCTACCCTAACATGTTCATAATTCTACACGAGTATCTTGTGTAGTAATATCTATACAGGCTACGCTAGTGGTGAAGAACCTGCCTTCCAATGCAGGAGACGCAAGAGATGTGGGTTTGACTCCTGGGTCAGGAAGATCCTTTGGAGTAGGAAATGGCAATCACTCCAGTATTCTTGCCTGGAAAATCCCATGGACAGAGGAGCTTGTCAGGCTACCACAAATGGGGCTACAAAAAGATGGACTTGACTGAGCCACTGAGCACATCCATTCAGTTCAGTTGCTCAGTCTTGTCCAACTTTCTGCAACCCCATGGACTGCAGCATGACAGGCTTCCCTGTCCATCACCAACTCTTAGAGCTTGCTCAGACTCAGGTGCATCGAGTCGGTGATGCCATCCAACCATCTCATCCTCTGTCGTCCCCTTCACCTCATGCCTTCATATTTCCCAGAATCAGGGTCTTTTCTAATGAGTCAGTTCTTCACATCAGGTGGCCAAAGTACTAGATCTTTGTCTTCAAAATCAGTTCTCTCAATGAATATTCAGCACTGATTTCTTTTAAGATTGACAGATTTGATCTCCTTGCAGTCCAAGGGACTCTTAAGAGTCTTCTCCAACACCACAGTTCAAAAGCATCAACTCTTTGGCGCTCAGCTTTCTTTACGGTCCAACTCTCATGTCCATACCTGACTGCTGGAAAAACCATAGCTTTGATTAGATAGAACTTTATTGGCAAAATAATGTCTCTGCTTTTTAATATGCTGTCTAGGTTGGTCATAGCTTTTTTCCCAAAGACTAAGCGTCTTTTAATTTCATGGTTTCAGTCACCATCTGCAGTGATTTTGGAACCCAAAAAGATAAAGTCTGTCACTGTTTCCATTGTTTCCCCATCTATTTGCCATGAAGTGATGGGACCAGATGCTGTGATCTTAGATTTTTGATTGTTGAGTTTTAAGCCAACTTTTTCACTCTCCTCTTTCACTTTCATCAGAAGGCTCTTTAGTTTCTCTTTGCTTTCTATGCTAAGGGTAGTGTCATCTGCATTACTGAGGTTATTGGTATTTCTCCTGACAATCCTGGTTCTAGCTTGTGCTTCATCCAGCCCGGCATTTCACATTATGTACCCTGCATATAAGTTAAATAAGCAGGTGACAATATACAGGTTTGATGTATTCTTTTCCCAATTTTGAATCAATCCATTGTTCCATGTCTGGTTCTAATTGCTGCTTCCTGACCCACATACAGATTTCTCAGGAGGCAGGTAAGGTGGTCTGGTATTCCCATCTCTTAAAGAATTTTCCTCAGTTTGCTGTTATGCACACAATCAACAGCTTTAGCATAGTCAACAAAGCAGAAGTAGATATTTTTCTGGAATTCTCTTGCTTTTTCTGTGATCCAATGCATGTTGACAATTTCATCTCTGGTTCCTCCGCTTTTTCTATATCCAGCTTGAACATCTGGAATTTCTCAGTTCACACACTGTTGGAGCCTAGCTTTGAAAATTTTGATCATTACTTTGCTAGTGTGTGAGATGAGTGCAGTTGTGCTGTAGTTTGAACATTCTTTGGCATTGCCTTTCTTTGGGATAGCAATGAAAACTGATCTTTTCCAGTCTTGTGGTCATGCTGAGTTTTCCAAATTTTCTGGCATATTGAGTGCAGCACTTTAACAGCATCATCTTTTAGGATTTGAAATTGCTCAGCTGGAATTCTATCACCTCCATTACACATCCATTGCACAACCATTACACATTACTGGATTGACTATCTTACACAAATGACTAGGTTTGGTTGTGTCCTACTGAGTTAAAAAGGTACTCAACAGAGAGATCACTATCAATTATGGAAACAAAAAGAAAATTTGTTCACCTGTGTAGTGTGTTGTGAAATTCATATCTGGGATATAGTCACTATGTCTTGAAGAGTGTCATTCAAAATTTCAGATGATTTTTCTATACCAGTTACAACTTTGGAATAACTTATTATAACATTGAAAAACATAACACACACAGTCAGTAAGCAGCAAAAGAAAATAGTCTAAAATTCAGTATAAAAATGAGAGATGTAGGTCCATAGTTTTTGTTATTCTCATTGTGGAATACTATTTTTATTTTTAATGTTTTAAATGAAAATTGTATGAATTTAAAATTTACAGCATCATTTGTTATACACAGTGAATTGACTGGCATAACATCTCCTCATGTAGTTAACATGTATTTTGTCTATAATGAGAGCACCTTTTTTATTTATTTATTTTGTTTATTTATTTTAATTGGAGGCTAATTATTTTACATTATTGTATTGGTTTTGCCATACATTGACATGAATCTGCCCCAGGTGTACATGTGTTCCCCATCTTGAACCCTCTTAGCAAATTTCCAGTGATGAATACAGTATTATTACCCCTAGTAATCAGTGTTGTACACTAAATCTGTCAATTTATCCATCCTATATAATTGTAACGTTTTACACTTTGACCAATGTTTCCCTATCTCCCCTACCTTCCTACACATAGCAACTTATTTTTAATAATATAAATTATGTGAAAAAAACTTTCCAGGTTTAAAAAGAAAAGAAGGAAATATAGCTCTAAGTCGTGTCCAACTATTGATCCCATGAACTGTAAGCTGCCAGTTTCCTATGTCCATGGGATTCTCCAGGCAAGAATACTGGAGTGGATTGCCATTTCTGAGATATAATTGACACTTAACAGTGTATAAGTTTAAGGTGTGTAATGTAATGAATTGATATGTATACATTTGAAAATGATTATCCCAGTAAACAGTAAGGTTAGTTAACTCATCTGTCATCTCACGTAATTATCTTCTTTTTTGTGGTGAGATCTTTTAAGATTAACTCTTTTAGCAACTTGCAAGTACACAGTGCAGTATTGTTACCTAATTTCCATGCCATTCATTAGAGTCCCAAGACTTATTTGTCTCACAAATAGAAGTTTGTACCCTTTGATCACCTTCATCGATTTCTTTTACCCCTCTGCCCCTGACAACACCAATCTACTCTTTCTATGGTTTGTGTTTTTTTTGTTTATTGATTCCACATATAAGTGAGATTGTATAGTACAAAATGTATTTAATTCTCATAGTTGTAAAGGTTGGACTATCCAATATCAAGATGCCGTCAGATTCAGTATCAGGTGAGAACATTCTTCCTTGCTTGCAGAAGTCTTCCTTCTCACTGTCTCTTCATATAGCAGATAGAGAGCAACTCTGATCTCATCCTCTTTTAATAAGGAAACTAATCTCATCATGGGCATCCCCCACCCCTAATATCATCTAAACATGCTTATCTCCCAAAGATTCCATTCCAAATGCAGTCACACTGGGAGTTGGAACTTTGGATTGTTTTTGTTGTTTTTATTGTTGTTATTGAGTTGTATTAGTTCTTTATGTATTTTGAACATTAATCCTTATAAGATATATGGTTAGTGAAATTTTCTTTCATTCTACAGGATGTCTTTTCATTTTGTTGATTGTTTCTTTTGCTGTGAAGAAGCTTTTTAGTTTGATGTAGTCCCACTTATTTATTTTTGCTTTTGTTACTTATACTTTTTTATCATATCCAAAAAATCATTGTCAAGACCAACACCAGAAACTTTTTCTCTGTTTTCTTCTAGGAATTTTATGACTTCAGGTTTTACATTTACTTCCTTAATCCATTTTGAGTTAATCTTTATAAATGGTATAATACAAGGGCCCAATTTAATATTTTTGCAGGTTTCCAGCACTATTTATTGAAGAAGTTGTATTTTCCCCGTTTAGTATTCTTAATCCCCATATCAAATGTAGTTTACTGCATATGTGTTTATTTCTGAGCTTTTGATGCTCTTCCATTGGTCTATATATCTGTTTTATGCAAGCATCAGGCTGCTTTGAATACTATAGCTTTGTAATACATTTTGAAATTAGGAAGTGTGATACCTTTAGTTTCGTTCATTTTCACAATAAAATCCATTGTATTATAAGAGGGAGACTGATGATTCTGGGGAAGATAATTAGTTCTGTTACAATCTTATATTCAAAATTTTGGTCAAAGAAAAAAATATTGATCATTTTGTTTGTTTTAATCAGTTCAGAGATTATAAAACAATATTCATTCAAGACTTGTTTAGCAATTTCCCTATATGAAAAGCAGTAAAAACGACAGCATGCCCTCCCCTCATCTAGCTTCTACTCCACTGAAAGAAAAATAGTAAACAAACCAATTATTTCACTATACAGATGTTGCATACTGATAAGGACTAAAAGGACTAAAGCCAGAAATGCTAAAGTCAAAGTGAGGTGAGGGTGACTTTAGATAGGATGGAAATAGAAGTGCCCCGTACTGTATGAGCCAGAAACTAACATGATAAAGTATTTGGGAGAGGAGAAAATTCTAATGACTATGGTGAGGAATACAATCAAGGTGCTACCTTTATTCTTAAGGAAATGAAGAAATGTGATAAATAAGAGTGAAAAAATACCATTTATAATGCTATGAATGATTTGCTTTGATTTACTGTAATTCAAATAATAAAAAGTACAGACTACTATTGTTCCGATATTGGATGTCCTTGAATCTTTGGAAGAGGATTATTTGACACTAAAAATAATAAGTGAAACTACTGATATGCTGTTCTACTCAAACAGGTGTTAAAAATTTCTCTCAAACAACAGAATTCAGCATCACCAAACCAGCTCTCCAACAAATGCTAAAGGATCTTCTCTAGACAGGAAACACAGAAAGGGTGTATAAACTTGAACCCAAAACAACAAAGTAAATGGCAACAGGATCATACTTACCAATAATTACCTTAAATGCAAATGGGTTGAATGCCCCAACCAAAAGACAAAGACTGACTGAATGGATACAAAAACAAGACCCCCATATATGTTGTCTACAAGAGACCCACCTCAAACCTAGGGACACATACAGACTGAAAGTGAAGGGCTGGAAAAAGATATTCCACGCAAATAGAGACCAAAAGAAAGCAGGAGTAGCAATACTCATATCAGATAAAATAGATTTTAAAATAAAGGCTGTGAAAAGAGACAAAGAAGGATACCACATAATGATCGAAGGATCAATCCAAGAAGAAGATTTAACAATTATAAATATATATGCACCTAACATAGGAGCACCACAAATGTTAACAAGTAAGGCAAATGTTAACAAGTATGAAAGGGGAAATTAACAATAACACAATGATAGTGGGAGACTTTAATACCCCACTCACACCTATGGATAGATGAACTAAACAGAAAATGAGCAAGGAAACACAAAGTTTAAATGATGCAATGGACCAGATAGACCTAGTTGATATCCATGGGATATTTCACCCCAAAACAATGAATTTCACCTTTTTCTCAAGTGCACATGGAACCTTCTCCAGGATAGATCACATCCTGGGCCATAAATCTAGACTTGGTAAATTAAAAAAAATTGAAATTATTTCAAGCATCCTTTCTGATCACAATGCAGTAAGATTAGATGACAACTACAGGAAAAAAACCTATTAAAAATACAAACATATTGAGGTGAAACAACACGTTTCTGAATAACCAACAAATCACAGAAGAAAGCAAAAAATAAATAAAAATATGCATAGAAATGAAACATTGTCTATGCATAGACTATGAAAACATGACAACCCAAAACCTATGGGACACTGTAAAAGCAATGCTAAGGGGAAGGTTCACAGCAATAAAGGCTTACCTCAAGAAACAAGAAAAATGTCAAATAAATAACCTAACTCCACACCTAAAGCAACTAGAAAAGGAGAAAATGAAGAACCCCAGGGTTAGCAGAAGGAAAGAAATCTTAAAAATTAGGGCAGAAGTAAATGCAAAAGAAACAAAAGAGACCATAGCAAAAATCAACAAAGCTAAAAGCTGGTTCTTTGAGAAGATAAAGACAAAATTGACAAAAGATAAAATTGACAAACCATTAGCCAGACTCATCAAGAAACAAAGGGAGAAGAATCAAATCAACAAGATTAGAAATGAAAATGGAGAAATCACAACAGATAACACAGAAATACAAAGGATCATAAGAGACTACTCCCAGCAACTATATGCCAATAAAATGGACAACTTGGAAGAAATGGACAGATTCTTAGAAAAGTACAACTTTCCAAAACTGAACCATAAAGAAATAGAAAATCTTAACAGACACATCACAAGCATGGAAATTGAAACTGTAATCAGAAATCTTCAAGCAAACAAAAGCCCAGGACCAGACGGCTTCACAGCTGAATTCTACCGAAAATTTAGAGACGAGCTAACACCTGTCCTACTCAAACTCTTCCAGAAAATTGCAGAGGAAGGTGAACTTCCAAACTCATTCTATGATGCCACCATCACCCTAATACCAAAATCTGACAAAGATGCCAAAATCTGACAAAGATGCCAAAAAAGAAAACTACAGGCCAATATCACTGATCCCAGAGGGATGGGATAGGGAGAGAAGTGGGAGGGGGGTTCAGGATGGGGAACACATGTACACCCGTGGCAGATCCATGTCAATGTATGGCAAAAACCACTACAATATTGTCAAGTAATTAGCCTCCAATTTAAATAAATAAATTTATATTTAAAAAAGAAAAAAGAAAAATAAATTAAATTCTAAAAAAAAAATTTCTCTCAAACGACTAATAATAATGATGATAACTTTAATGTACACTCACGTACCCAATCTGAAAGTATGGAAAGATTGTAAAGTGTCAACAAATGGCTTTTATCTAAAAAGAAAAGACAAAGTCAAAAATGGCCAATTAAATTAGTTGCAGACAAGCAAGACCTGTGGGATGTGAGGCAGTGAGCCATGGAAAAAAGGCAAGCAAAAGTGTAAAGTCCCTGAGATGGGAACATTCTCAGGGTGTTACAAAATAAAGGTTTAATTGCATGTTGAAAACCCAATTTTAGTTAGAAGCAGAGACAAATCATGAGCACAGTCCCTATATTCCCAGTGCAGTGCTCTTTCCTCCCTAATCAGCTTTTGGTCCTGGTATAGTATATGTGCAATTGTCCAGAAGTTAATAGAGGACTAGTCATAGAACTTACGTTTGGAAATTGTTAAAGTAAAAAATGGAAAATAATGGGTAGAATAGGTGAACTCCCCTTGACAAGTGAACATCTTCTTAAACTAGCTAACAGCTAGCAAATTTTATCTTTCAGAAATGGTGAAAGGTTTCACAATTTGAATTATTTTCATCCAGTCTTAAAAACTGGCTCCCAGATTTTTTTCCCCCAGAGGCACCAGAATGACAATGATTTGTTATGGATCTAACTATAACTTTTCTATTTGCTAAAATTAAGAAATCCACAAGAAAAGTACAGGCAGTCTAATTTAATAATTTAGCAAATTTGTTCAACTTTTTTCTTTATTGTAAAATATTATATTTGACATTAAAAAGACCTGAAGGCACCAGACACTCACCCAATATCTCAAATGAGAAAGATTTTAAAAATAACCAATATTGGTGAGGATGTGCAGCCATCACAACTTTGATATACTGCTGCTGCTGCTAAGTCACTTCAGTCGTGTCTGACTCTTGTGCGACCCCACAGATGGCAGCCCACCAGGTTCTGCTGTCCCTGGGATTCTCCTGTCCAGAAAGTATAAACTGGTATGAAGAATTTGGAAAGTTGGAGGTATTTGTTAAAGATGAACATAAGCACAATCTGTGACTCACATTTCTACTCCTCTATCTATACATAACAGTCTGCATATAGTCACCAAAAGAAATGTACAGAAATATTCATGGCAGCACTGTTCATAGTAGCTGCAAACTGGAAGGTACTCAGGTATCCATCAAGAGTAACAGGATAAATAAATCATTGTATGTCTAGAAAACAGAGCAATAGAAAAACAGTACAACACAACGAGGTTCACAGTGATTGACCTCATTTCATCCCTACAACCACAATTCCTGTAAACCCTCCCAAGATTTATTTTGTATTTACCACTTACCATCCTCTGGATATCTATACATTTAGCATACGTGTTTGTTTATTATTACTTTCTCCCATGGAGATGTAAGCTGTATAAGGGCAGGGTATTTTTAAAATTTTAATTCACTGCTGTGCCTGGGGATGTAGAAGAGTATCTGGCAGAGAAGAAACTTCCAAAAATATTTCTTAAATGAGTGAATACTTTTTTTTTAATTTCTAAAGAATCTAGGCACAAATAGTACAATAGAAGTGCATGAATTCATTTACATAAAGTTCAGTAACAGACAGATCTAATCTGTGGGGTTTGTGCTCTATCACTAAGTCATGTCCAACTCTTTGCGACCCCATGAACTTAGCCTGTCGGACTCCTCTGTCCATGGACTTTCCCAGGCAAGAATACTGCAGTGGGTTTCCATGTCCTCTTCCAGGGGATCTTCCCAACCTAGGGATCGAACCCATGTCTTCTGCATCTCCTGCAATGGTAGGTGGATTCTTTACTACTGAAACACATAGAAAGCCCCATCTATGGGTTTAAAACTCAGAAAATAGTGCTTAGTGCTGGGGGGATATTGACTGGAAGGGAAATTGAGGTTGCTGCTAGTATTACTCAGGCTGCTGGTGATATTGTTTCCTAATCTAGGTGATTGGTGGTTTAGTTGTTAAGCCGTATCCAACTCTTGCAACCCTATGGACTGTAGCCCACCAGACTCCTTTGTCCATGGAATTTTCCAGGCAAGAATACTGGAATGGGTTGCCATTTCCATCTCCAGGGGATCTTCTTGACCCAGGGATTGAACCCGCACCTCCTGTGTCTCCTACATTGGCAGGCAGTTTCTGGGTTATGGTTTTTCTGTTTATAAAAATAGTATACTTATTAGCAGTATAAGTCTTGCACATTTCCTCAAAAAAAAAACTGAAATGAATGTCATAAAGGTAATCCAATTATACCCACCAACTACCTTAAGATAAAAAAGATTATTAGACTACAGATGAAGGCCCCGGTGCTCTTCTTCCTTAAAACATCAGCCTTTGTGCCCTACTCTTATCTCCCAGTGTCCCTGGGTTCAAATCCAACTTTTAACACCATTATTTCTGTGAACTTGTTAACAGCTTTGTGCCTCAATTTTCTCATCCAAAAATACAAATAACAATGGTATTTAATTCATAGAGCTTGAGCAAAGATTGAAAGATTGTATCTGTAGAGTCCAGGATCTAGCTTTACATGAAATAAACATTGTAAGCTCTATCATTAACATAAAGGTGGTGATTTTCATTTTTTATTACCGTGCATGCCTTTATTTTTTAAATAAATAAGTATGCATCTGGAAAACTATGTTACACACCAATGCACATATACTCATAGGCATGTTATCTTGTTTTCATGTCTTCAGTTCAGTTCAGTTCAGTTGCTCAGTCGTGTCCGACTCTTTGCGACCCCATGAATCACAGCACGCCAGGCCTCCCTGTCCATCACCAACTCCCAGAGTTCACTCAAACTCATGTCCATCGAGTCGGTGATGCCATCCAGCCATCTCATTCTCTGTCGTCCCCTTCTCCTCCTGCCCCCAATCCATGTCTTAGAACAATATAATTGAAAAAATACATATACTTTTAAAAAACAGTCTCATAAAGTTTGCATTCTTCTGAAACATTAAAATATATATATATGTTTTTGGAGTTTTCCCAAAATTATTAGACTTAATCCTAGTTTACAAACCAAAATTTTATTTAAAACTTGAGTCAATTTAAAAGTTTTGTTAAGGTAAATATATAGGATTAAAATTATTAGCATCATATAATTGGGTAATTTCAAGTTTGTTTTATTGTTCTTCATCCTTGCCAAGACTTGATATTATCAGACTTTTACATTTTGCCATTTTAATAGGTGTTAATTTGTATCTTGCACTTTTATTTTGTGTGTCTCTGATTATTAGAGAGATTGATCATTTTTTATGTGAATGACTTTTTTCATTTCCTTGTTCTGTGAATTGCTTATTCACCTTTTGACCTATTTTCCCATTTCTTTGTTCATATATGTGCTTTTTTTTTTTTCTGGAAGTCCTTCTGTATTTGCTATGCTACTTCTTTGTGGATTATGTATATTGAAAATCTTTTTGTCAAGTTTGCGGTTATTTTCAATTTACTAAAGTGCCTTTTGACATTACATATATAAAGTGCTTTTTGACATATACATATATATGTGAAAGTCACTCAGTCATGCCCAACTCTTTGCAAACCCATGGACTATACAGTCCATGGAATTCTCCCAGCCAGAATACTGGAGTGGGTAGTGTTTCCCTTCTCCAGGGGATCTTCCCAACCCAGGGATCGAACCCAGGTCTCCCGCATTGCTGGCCGATTCTTTACCAGTTGAGCCACAGGGAAGCCCAAGAATACTGGAGTGGGTAACCTGTCCCTTCTCCAGGGCATCTTCCCAACCCAGGAATCGAACAGGGGCCTTTCGCATTGCAGGCAGATTCTTTACCTTAAAGAAATCATTTTATTTCTTGAGGTGAAAAATAATTTCTTCAACATTGTACACTAATCATTTAATAATTCTACTTATCTTGATTAGTTCTTAACATCTGGAACTGAGTTCCGTTTATGGTATAGAATAAGGAATCAATTGTGGTTCTTCATAGAAATACTCAATTATCCTAACATCATTTATTGAATAACCTATCATTTCTTTAATAATCTGCAGAGGACAATTTGTCAAATATCAAGCTTCCATGGATGTGTGAACTTATTTCTATGCTGTCTGTTATTTTATAATGGACATTAAAAGTTGAATTGATTAATTTTAAGACTGTGAATATGGTTCTTTGTAAGATCAAGATTTAAATTAGCTTGTTTTCTGAAGATACTATAGAGATGTATATTGATGCCCCCAAGTTTAAAATATTAGTAATGAGTAAGTGCTAGGTTTTATATATGTAACTTCTTGTTTCCAAAGAGTAGCAATTTTACATAAAAGGTGAAATAATAATCCATGTTTCACCATGAATATATGTCACTGTCCAGTCTGAAGGTGAGAAGGTAACAGGCAGGAAGGCCAGGGGTCTCCAAATGGGGGAAATAGGCTGCAAGTGTCAGACATTTTTTATCTCCCCCTTAAGCAGCAGGAGGAAACAAACAAGTGTCAGATTATTTTTTCTCTTAAAATTCTGTTGCCATGACATCTGGTTCCACTTGAACTTAACTTTTCTCAAACCTTGAGCTAGCCAATACATTTTTCTTATGGAACTGTTTTTTCCTAAGCTATGTTAATGAAACTATGTATTTGCTTTGGAATTTGCCTTTCTTCAAAATGGTTCCACCTAAGACTAACTTTTGGGTGATAATAGCTCAACAATGGAGAAGGCAATGGCAACCCACTCCAGTGTTCTTGCCTGGAAAATCCTAGGGACAGGGGAGCCTGGTGGGCTGCCGTCTATGGGGTCGCACAGAGTCAGACACAACTGAAGCGACTTAGCAGCAGCAGCAGCTCAACAAACCAGTATTCATATCAATTGTTTTATGGCTGGGGGATGACACATTTCGTGCCATCCTATCTCAAAAATGCATATTGTGGGAGAGGGGCCTGGTGAAACTCCTTCAGTCTTGAGGTGTCTCTCTTATCTGATTAATAACTTTCTAACAGATAAGCCACTCCAGTATTCTTGCTTGGAGAATCCCATGGATGGAGGAGCCTGGTGGGCTGCAGTCCATGGGGTCGCTAAGGGTCGGACACGACTGAGCGACTTCACTTTCACTTTTCACTTTCACACATTGGAGAAGGAAATGGCAACCCACTCCAGTGTTCTTGCCTGGAGAATCCCAGGGATGGGGGAGCCTGGTGGGCTTCCGTCTATGGGGTCACACAGAGTCAGACACGACTGAAGTGACTTAGCAGCAGCAGCAACAGATATAAAGCAGCTTGCTAAAACTAGCACGGGGGCACTCACAATCCCCCTTCATACGTCTATGTCAGGACCTTTCTCTGTCCCTTTTTATACTTTAATAAAACTCTGCTACACAAAAGCTCTTGAGTGATCAAGCCTGGTCCCTGGTCCTGAAACTAAATCTTCTTCTTCAGAGATCACAAATCCAACATCGTTCACCGTAAGCTATCAAAGGAACATATTTGAGAAAAACCTGCATTAAGAAAACAAATAGACTTAAAAAAAAAGACACTTTGAACCAGGAATTTTGCTTTTAAGAAATGTTAAAACATTAAAGGGTGATGCCATCAAGGTTTTGAATTCATTATGTCAACAAATCTGGAAGACCCATCATTGGCCAAAGGACTGGAAAAGGTCAATCCTCATCCCAATTCCCAAGAAGGATAGTACCAAAGAATGTGCTAACCACTGGATAATCACACTTATCTCCCATGCTAGTAAAGCCAAGCTTAAAATCTTGCATGCTAGGCTTCAGCATTATGTGAACCAAGAACTTCCAGATGTCCAAGCTAGGTTTAGAAAAGGAAAAGGAACTAGGGTTCAAATTGCCAACATTCGCTGGATTATAGAGAAATCAAGGGAATTTCAGAAAAACATCTATCTCTCTTTCATTGACTACACTAAAGCCTTTGTGTGAATTATGACAAATTGTGGAAATCTCTTAGAGAGATGGGAATACCAGACCATCTTACCTGTCTCCCAAGAAACCTGTATGTGGGTCAAGAAGCCAACTTATTGGTTCAAGATCAAGAAAGGAGTACAACAGGGCTGTCTGCTGTTACCCTGTTTGTTTAACCTACACACTGAGCCCAGAGAAATGCTGGGCTGGATGACTTACAAGCTGGAATCAAGATAGGTGGGAGAAACATCAACAACCTCAGATATGTGGATGATACCACTCTAATGACAGAAAGCAAAGAGGAACTTAAACAGCCTCTTGATGAAGGTGAAGGAGGAGAGTGAAAGAGCCAGCTCAAGACTAAATATTTTAAAAAAACTAAGATCATGGCATCCTTTCCTTTGGCTCCAAAATCACTGTGGATGGTAACTGCAGCCATAAAATCAGAAGACAATTGCTTCTAGTCAGGAAAGCGATGACAAACCTAGACAGTATGTTGAAAAGCAGAGACATTACTCTGCTGACAAATGTCTGTATAGTCAAAGCTATGGTCTTCCCAGTGGTCACATATGGTTGTAAGAGCTGGACCATAAAGAAGGCAGAACTTCAAAGAATTGATGCCTTTGAACTGTGGTGCTGAGGGAGACTCCTTAAAGTCCCTTGAACAGCAAGGAGATCAAACCAGTCAATCTTAAGGGAAATCAACCCTGATTATTCAGATGATGGAGCTGAAGCTCCACTATTGGGTCATCTGATGCGAACAGACAACTCATTGGAAAAGTCCCTGATACTGGGAAAGATTGAGGGCAGAAGAAGAGGGAGTCAGAAGATGAGATCACCGATGGAATGAACATGAGATGGAGATGGAGATGGTGAGGGATAGGGAGGCCTGGTGGTGTGCTACAGTCCAAGGGGTTGCAAAGAGTCACACACGACTGGGTGACTTAACAACAACAGTAACAAAGTATTAAAATAGTATAAATGACTATTAAATAAGCATTAATCACTTCTAGGTCCTAGAAAAAAATCAGACCTGTTATACTGTCATTTGCACTGAAATAACTTTTGTTCAAATTATAAAGCACAAAATGAATTTCAGACGGCATAAAAGATGCTGAGCTTTCCACCTTTGATGTCTTTATTATACCTACCCATTTTTTAAAATTTTAATGTAGCTTAACTTTAATTTTTCTTTGTGTAACAAACAAATTTTTGATATTTGTGCACCTGATGTATCTGACAGATTTTTAAAAATAATAAATATCTAAACTATATTGTTAATAATCAAGACGTTAAACTCTTATCTTTAAATATTGATAATTTAACTGATAAATGACAAAATCTGCATTCAATAAAATGGTAAACAAATAAAATTAGGAATGGAAGATGCACATCCGAAAGCAGTATGCATAAAAACCCGACAGAAGGCACAGATGGTAGTATGGTAAGTGTTCTTCCTAATTGCAAGGAAACCTTTTCTCTTGGGCAAACCACTTTAAGCTTGTTTTGAATGTCTTTCATGTGAAGATACCTGGGACAACAAAATCCGATTGTCAATTGCCCTAATCTCTAGAGAATTGAAAGGTTATCTGATTGGGGTATATTAAAGATCTAAGAATAATTCCCTTTCAAAGGTAGAAATATGCCTAACAGCACTGTCTTGAGAATGAACTAGTGCAAAGAACATAGAAGGATGCCAGGTGAACAGAGGTGTGTTTGGAGCTATTTCATGCTTACATTGCTAGCATGGTAATTTTGTAAACTTTATTGGAGAAAGTAAAAGAACACTTTTTCAGTTTTAACTTTTCTTTTGTTTTTGCCATTTCCTTCCAAATTCATCTATGTGAATTTGGGACTAGTTAGGATAGGTAAACAATGAACTTATTTACATTTCCCCTTAAAATTGCATAGGCAAAGGCTTATTATACCAGATGAATGAGAAGGTTTTTTACAATCAGATAACATTATCTCTTCTTCCTTTGATTCAATCTACAAATAATTAGTATAAATAGCTACACTGAGAAGTGAACTCCTATGAATTTAGTATGATTAAATGTATTTTCAAGTCTATATTAATTTATTGGAAAGACAACATGCTACAAAAAGGCAACACATAAGAATATTAACAATTTCATGTATGTATTAGGTTGGTGAAAAGTAATTGTGGTGTTTTGCATTGTTGAAATTTGTCATTTGTTATAGGAATACATTCTTAATAAATATGGTTGTGTTATACATCATTTTAATGCACATTTCTCACTTTATGTTTTTCTTGCTAATGACTTATTACTTGCTGTGTATTTTTTTAATATTTTTTTAATTTTTATTTTTATTGGAGGCTAATTATTTTACAATATTATATTGGTTAGTTTTGCCATACATTGATATGAATCCACCCCGGGTGTACATGAGTTCCCCCTCCCAAACCCCCCTCCCACCACCCTCCTCCCCTTATCCTCCCTCTGGGTCATCCCCGCATACCAGCCCCGAGCATCCTGTAACATGCATTGACCCTGAACGGGTGATTCATTTCACATATGATAATATACATGTTTCAATGCCATTCTCCCAGACCATCCCACCCTCACCCTCTCCCACAGAGTCCCAAAGACTGTTCTATACATCTGTGTCTCTTTTGCTATCTCGTACACAGGGTTATCATTTCCATCTTTCTAAATTCCATATATATGCGTTAGTATATTGTATTGGTGTTTTTCTTTCTGGCTTACTTCACTCTGTGTAATAGGCTCTAGTTTCATCCACCTCATTAGAACTGGTTCAAATGCATTCTTTTTAATGGCTGAATAATACTCCATTGTGTATATGTACCAAAGCTTTCTTATCCATTCGTCTGCAGATAGACATCTAGGTTGCTTCCATGTCCTGGCTGTTATAAACAGTGCTGCAATGAACATTGGAGTACATGTGTCTCTTTCAATTCTGGTTTCCTCGGTGTGTATGCCTAGGAGTGTGATTGCTGGATCATATGGCAGTTCTATTTCCAGTGTACTTGCTGTATATTTTATATTTATTTTAGCCAAGGGAAATAGTATTAGACAAAAAGCAAATTCAAGTGACTTTCTTATTTTAGTTCTAAATGGGTTGTAAAGCAGTGGAGACAACTTGCAACATCAGCAATGCATTTGGCCCAGGAACTGCTAATGAACATACAGTGCAGTGGTAGTTAAAGAAGTTTTTCAAAGGAGACAAGAACCTTAAAGATGAGGAGTGTAGTACCAGCCATCGGAAGTTGATAGCAACCAATTGAGAGCCGTCATCGAAATTGATCCTCTTACAGCTACACGAGAAGTTGCCAAAGAACTCAAGAACTCAACTTTGGCCATTCTATGGTTGTTCAGCATTGAAGCAAATTGGAAAGGTAAAAAAGAAAAAAAAAATAGACTCAATAAGTGGGTGCCTCATGAGCTGACCAATTTAAAAAATAATAATCATCATCATTTTGAAGTGTTGTCTTCTCTTATGCTATGCAACAACAATGAACCATTTCTGAATAGGATTGCGACATGCGATGATAAGTGAACTTTGTACAATAACCAGCAATGGCTAGCTCAGTGGTTGGACTGAGAAAAAGCTCCAAAGCACTTCCCAAAGCCAGACTTGCACCAAAGAAAGGTCATGGTCACTGTTTAGTGGTCTGCTGCCCATTTGATCCACTACACTTTCTGAATCCTGGCAAAACCATTACATCTGAAAAATATGCTAAGCAAATCAATGAGATGCACTAAAAACTACAACTCCTGCAGCTAGCACTGGTTAACAGAAAGGTCCCAATTACATTACAACTCCATTACAACGCCCAACCTCACATTACACAACTGTCACTTCAAAAGTTGAACGAATTGGGCTACAAAATTTTGCCTCATCCATCATATTCACCTAAGCTCTCGCCAAAGGACTACCACTTTTTCAAGCATTTCAACAACTTTTTGCAGGGAAAACGCTTCCACAACCAGCAGGAAGCAGAAAATACATCCCAAGAGTTCCTTGAATCCTGAGGCATGGATTTTTAAGATTCAGGAATAAACACACTTATTTCTCATTGGCAAAAATTTATTGATTGTAATGGTTCTTATTTTGATTAATAAAGATGTGTTTGAGCCTAGTTATAATGATTTACAGTTCACAGTCCTAAGTCTTAATTATGTTTGCACCAACTTGATAGAAGGTATTAATGTAAAAAATGTGCAGTTTCCCAGTAAGTGTAACAGTGAAACTGCTTAAAAAAAAAAAAAGGATGAAACTGCTTAAGTAGATTGATTTACATATTAGAAATTATTGGCTAATAATTTAAAGATGAAAAATATAAAAGAATGTGAACTGTAAAAAAATTTATAAAGGGAATACAAAAATATTTTTGTAAACCTTTCAAACCAGAATCTCAAAGAGATATTTATACATCTATGTAATTGCAGCATTATTCATGATAGCCAAGAGGTGTAAGCAATCTAAATGTCTATCAATGGATAAAGAAAACTTGGCATATATGTGCAGTGAAATATTATTCAGACTTGACAGGAAAGAAGCCCTATAATATGCTACAACGTAGATGAATCTTAAAGATTTCATACTAAATAAGCCAGTCACAGATTGACAAGTACTGCAAGGTAATACCTATTTGATGCATCTAAAATTTTCAAAATCTTAGAAAATAAATAGAGTGGTGGTTTCCAGGGGCTAAGGAGAAAAAGAGGTGGTAATTTGTTATTTGGTGGGTATAGACTTTTAGTCAGGTCGGGTGAGTGGGGTTTAGGAATCTAAACCCCAACAATGTGCATGGGGTAGATAGTATTGCACTGTACACTTGGAAGCTATTGGGGAGGTAAATTTCATCTTATGTTTCTCTTTGCCCCAAAATAAATAAAAAATAAAGTAAAATGATGTATATGTGATATGCACACAGATTATTTCTCTTGGATATCTCGTGGTGTAAGCTGTGACAAGTGTAGCTGAAATGATTTATATTTTCACTTTGCCTTCACACATTTCTGGATATTTTGATATTTTTAGAGACAGATTGTCCTTAGAATAAAAATTCAGACAAAAATTTCAAAAAAGGAAATTTGCAAGAAAATTTCTTACATAAAATAAAAACAAAGCTAAAGCATTTACAGATAATTAGTAGAAGCCTCTTTTTTGGTTTCCGATTGCTAACTGAATACATATCCTTCTTAGCCATTAACCTGAAATTCTAAAGGAAAAAAAATACGTGTCCTAATACAAGTTAAAAAAAATAGTGTTGTTGAATCAAGTGTTGTAAAAGGAAATATTAAGGAAATACTTTTATCTGAACTAAGCTGAAGTTGAAAGGAAAATAACTAAAATGGGACTGTCCCCAAGAATATTAATGCAGAATGCAAAGTTCAACTGTGTGGGTGCTGAAGCATTAGATTTTGGCTGCTTTAGTCTCCATACTATTCCAAGTAAATGGATGTGATTATTTAATGCTAAGTTTTAATCTTCATGCCATAACATAGGAAATTGCTAAAAGGGAAAACATCCTGGAGTAACTTTGGAACTAGCTCAAAGACAAATACTTAATCGGAGTTAAAATCATAGCAGAACACATAGTGACATTTAGTAACTACTCTGTAGAGACATTTTCAGCTTAGTCATAAAGAGTCAAGGTTTCAGTTCAGGGAAAAAGGATGATAAACAATTAGGCATTTTAATAATGATGATAATATCCAACATTTCATGAACATTTACTCTGTATCAGGCACTGTCATTTTCTTATTTAATTGTAAAAATAACTGGTCTACTCCATTCATAGATGAAAAAATTGAGTACTAAAGAGGTAATTTAATTTCCCTAAGGTTATTTATCCAGGTAACACTGGAGTAAGATTTGAACCTCAAGGTGCATGGTTATTGGAATCATACAAACCTGGCTTTGTATGTTTCCTTTATCAGAAAATTACTAAACAATTTGGACAAATTACTTAATTGCTTTGTGCCTTATTTTTCTCACCTATTAAACGGGAAGACAAAGTACGATCTACATGTAATTCCCTTTTAAGGAAACAGTTGGATGACCAAGAGAACGCACTGGTCATAGCAAACACCCTCTTCCAACAACACAAGAGAAGACTCTACACATGGACATCACCAGATGGTCAACACCGAAATCAGATTGATTATATTTTTGCAGCCAGAGATGGAGAAGCTCTATACAATCAGCAAAAACAAGACCGGGAGCTGACTGTGGCTCAGATCATAAACCCCTTATTGCCAAATTCAGACTTAAATTGAAGAAAGTAGGGAAAACCACTAGACCATTCAGGTATGACCTAAATCAAATCCCGTATGACAATACAATGGAAGTGAGAAATAGATTTAAGGGACTAGATCTGATAGATAGAGTGCCTGATGAACTCTGGACGGAGGTTCGTGACATTGTACAGGAGACAGGGACCAAGACCATCCCCAAGAAAAAGAAATGCAAAAAAGGATAATGGCTCTCTGAGGAGGCCTTACAAATAGCTGTGGAAAGAAGAGAAGCAAAAAGCAAAGGAGAAAAAGAAAGATATACCCCTTGAATGCAGAGTTCCAAAGAATAGCAAGGAGAGATAAGAAAGCCTTCCTCAATGATCAATGCAAAGAAATAGAGGAAAACAAAAGAATGGGAAAGACTAGAGATCTGTTCAAGAAAATTAGAGATACCAAGGGAACATTTTATGCAAAGATTGGCTCAATAAAGGACAGAAATGGTATGGACCTAACAGAAGCAGAAGATATTAAGAAGAGGTGGCAAGAATACACAGAAGAACTGTACAAAAAACATCTTCACAACCCAGATAATCACGATGGTGTGATCACTCACCTAGAGCCAGACATCCTGGAATGTGAGGTCAAGTGGGCTTTAGGAAACATCACTATGAACAAAGCTAGTGGAGGTGATAGAATTCCAATTGAGCTATTTCAAATCCTGAAAGATGATGCTGTCAAAGTGCTGCACTCAACATGCCAGTAAATTTGGAAAACTCAGCAGTGGCCACAGGACTGGAAAAGGTCAGTCTTCATTCCAATCCCAAAGAAAAGCAATGCCAAAGAAGGCTCAAACTACTGCACAATTGCACTCATCTCACACGCTAGTAAAGTCATGCTGAAAATGCTCCAAGCCAGGCATCAGCAATACGTGAACCGTAACTTCCAGATGTTCAAACTGGTTTTAGAAAAGGCAGAGGAACCAGAGATCAAATTGCCAATATCTGCTGGATCATCAAAAATCAAGAGTTCTAGAAAAACATCTATTTCTGCTTTATTGACTATGCCAAAGCTTTTGACTGTATGGATCACAGTAAACGGTGGGAAATTCTGAAAGACAGGAATACCAGACCACCTGACCTGCCTCTTGAGAAATCTGTATGCAGGTCAGGAAGGAACAGTTAGAACTGGACATGGAACAACAGACTGGTTCCAAATAGGAAAAGGAGTACGTCAAGGCTGTATATTATCACCCTACTTATTTAACTTATATGAAGAGTACATCATGAAAAACACTGGGCTGGAGGAAGCACAGGATGGAATCAAGATTGCTGGGAGAAATATTAATAACCTCAGATATGCAGATGACACCACCCTTATGGCAGAAAGTGAAGAAGAACTGCAGAGCCTCTTGATGAAAGTGAAAGAGGAGAGTGAAAAAGTTGGCTGAAAGCCATTCATTCAGCTAACCTAACATTCAGAAACCTAAGGGTCCCATCACTTTATAGCCAATAGATGGGGAAACAGTGGAAACAGTGGCTGATTTGATTTTTCTGGGCTACAAAATCACTGCAGATGGTGATTGCACCCATGAACTTAAAAGACGCTTACTCTTTGGAAGGAAAGTTATGACCAACTTAGACAGCATATTAAAAAGCAGATACATTACTTTGTCAACAAAGGTCCTTCTAGTCAAGGCCATGGTTTTTCCAGCAGTCATGTATGGATGTGAGAGTTGGACTATAAAGAAAGCTGAGTGCCGAAGAATTGATGCTTTTGAACTGTGGTGTTGGAGAAAACTCTTTAGAGTTCCTTATACTGCAAGGAGTTCCAACCCGTCCATCCTAAAGAAGATCAGTCCTGGGTGTTCATTGGAAGGACTGATGCTAAAGCTGAAACTCCAATACTTTGGCCACCTGATGTGAATAGCTGACTCATTTGAAAAGACCCTGACACTGGGAAAGATTGAGGGCAGGAGGAGAAGAGGATGATAGAGGATGAGATGGTTGGATGGCATCACCAACTCAATGGAGATGGGTTTGAGTGGACTCCGGGAGTTGGTGATGGACAGGGAGTCCTGGCGTGCTGCAATTCATGGGGTCGCAAAGAGTCGGACACGACTGAGTGACTGAACTGAAATGAACTGAACTGGCTAATACATGTCACAAGCACAGAGTTAAGTGCTCAGTAAACAATGACTTATTCACATTCCTTGTTAAGATCAAGAAAAATAGCTTTAAAGAATCTTCAAGGATTTTGACATCAAGTTCACACAAACTGAAAATGTCTTCCTGAGGCCAGAAATAAGTCTAACAGTTTCCTGAAAACAATGAATTTTAAAGGGAAGCTAATTTTAAAAATAAAGTATAAAAGATATAAATTAATCTTAATTTGTCAAAAATTACTGGAAAATACCTTGAAATCTATAAACATTGTTTCTAAATATTGTCATAAATTTATACTTTTTATAGATATTGGCATGCAGATGATTCTGTTTTTTGGGAAAAATAACTGAATAAAACATGTAAACAGGAAAATGTATCTACTTGGCTCTTCAGCCAATTTTTCAACCAGGTTTTCTTTTTATTAAGGAGTTATGAGTTACTTATATTTTTTGGATATTAAACAATGATCAGATATGTGATTTATAGATATAATCTCTTCAGGAGTTTGTCTTTCCCTTTTGTTAATAGTTTCTTTTGCTATGCAGAAGATTTTAGATTGGTGTAGTCCCATTTGTTTATTTTTATTTTTTCTTCCCTTTCCTGAAAAAACATATCCAGAAAGATATTGCTAAGATCAGTGTTAAAGAGGGTACTGCCAGCTTTCTCTTCTAGGAGTTTTATGGTTTCAGGTCTTATATTGAAGTCTTTAATCCATTTTGAGCTGGTTTTGTTTATGGTGTGAGATAGTAGTCTAGTTTCTTTCTTTTCTTTTTTGTTGCAAATGACTATCCAGTTTTCCCAACAAAATTTATTGATGAGACTATTCTTCTTCCTTTTTATGGTCTTTACTCCTTTGTTGAAAATTAACTGTGTATTTATGGGTGGGTTTATTTGTGGGCTCTTAATTTTGTTCCATTGATCTGTGTATCTGTTTTTCTGCCAGTGATATGCTATTTTGATTACTATAGCTTTGAAATCCCATGGACAGAGGAGCCTGGCAGCCTACAGTCCATGGGGTTGCAAGAGTCAGACATGACTTAGCGACTAAACCACCTAAACTACCATAGCTTTGAAATGTAGTTTGAAATCAGGAAGTATGATACCTTCAGCTTTGTTCTTTTTTTCTCGGTATTGCTTTGACTATTCTGGATCTTTTGTGGCTCCATATAAATTTTAGAATTTTTTGTTGTATTTCTGTGAAGAAATGGCCTTGACCAATAGGCACATGAAAAGATGTTCAGTATCACTAATTGTTGTGTGTGCATGTGTATGTGTGTTTGCATGCACTGTTGTGTCTGACTCTTTGAGACCCCATGGACCGTAGACTGCCAGGTTCCTCTGTCCATGGAGTTTAATAATTATTAAATAATTATTGTAAATAATGAAATCACTTAGGTTGTGAAAACAGCCTAAGTGACCATCAATAGATGAATGAATAAAGAAAGTGTGGTACACACATATGCACAAACACACAGAGAAATCCTCCTCAGCCATAAAAGCAACACAATCTTGCCCTTTGCAACAACAAAGGACCTCAGTAGTATTATGCTAAATGAAATAGGTCAGATGGAGAAAGGCAAATGCTATATGATTTCATTCTTATGTGAAATATAAAAATTGAAAACAAAATATATGAACAAAGCAAACCAAACAAAATCAAACACGTAGATACAGACAACAGAGTAGTGGTTATGAAGGGAAAGAGAGGGAGAAGGCAAAACAATAAAGGGGATCCACTGTATGGTGATGGGCGGAAACTAAAATTTTTGGTTGTGAGTATGCTGTCAGGTATACAGAAGTAGAAATATATGCCATACACATGAAACTTATATAATGCTATAAATTAGTGTTGCAAGTACTAGTGTTAGTACTTGTGACTCCATGGTCTGTAGCCTGCCAGGCAGCTCTATCCATGGGATTCTCCAGGCAAGAACACTGGAGTGGGTTGCCATGCCTTTCTCCAGGGGATCTCCCTGACCCAGGGATCAAACCTGAGTCTCCTGTATTGCAGGCAGATTCTTTACCACTGAGCCACCAAGGAATTTCATAAATCAAAGTTTCCTCAATACAAAATAGAGTAAAAATATATAAGCATAAAAAATGCCTTTTAAACTGCTATTCCTGGGACTTCCTTGATGGTCCAGTGGTCAGAAATCCACCTTGCAATGCAGGGGATGAAAGTTGCAGGGGATGAAAGTTCCATCCCTGGTCGAGGAACTGAGATCCTACATGCTATGGAGCAACTACTGAGCCTGCATGCTCTGGAGCCTGTGTGTCATATCTGGAGAGCCCACATGATGCAAGGAAAATCCCATGTGCTGTAACTAAGACCTGACACAGCCAGATAAATAAAAAAATAACATATTTTAAAATTTTTTTTCTAGTATACATTCCCTAAATAGGGCCTGAGATTCCTGAAATTGCCAGGAAATAAAATAATGCTTTTGGTCAGAACAGATTAGACTAAAAAATGGAAATTATTCTTTAAAATTCTGTTGGACTGTATATCTACATTGAGTGAAATATAAGCTTTATATCTACATTGAGTGAAAGTAATTAACATTTGCATATAATTTTCTTAGTTTAGAAATCCAGAACCTTTTATCTATGCTAGAAATATCTCCATAGAGATCAAAGAGACATGTATGTTTTTGTATTTCAAACAAGGTAAAAGGAGCTGTCACTATTTAATCATGGATCCACAATTTCTGCCTTAGAACAAAACTAATTTAAAAGGTTTCAAATACTCCAACTTTTTGGTAAAACGTTTCCTGTGTTTTCTTTACATAAAGTTGTGGACCAGAATATTTCATCATTCATACCTGGTCATTCAGGGAGACTGAGGATCAAAATTGTTTTGACTACTAAAACTCCCCCCTCTTTGTGTAGGGATATTTATACAGTTTAGACAATACCTGGATATTGCTTTTCATAGATTAGGTTCAGGGAAAAGATTCTTTGAAGACTGTTAACTGTCTCAGCATCCTGATCTTTCTACCTTTACATGATTGAAAACAAGCTAAGTATGGGCTGGCAAAAAATACAAAAAAATCCCCAACCCTCAGAAATACTCAATGTTTGATTGGTAAGAAAAGACTAGTGATGAGTGACACCTAAATCCCTGAAGACATTTTTATTTAAAGTTGTGGCACTCACTTTACTGCTATATCAGATAAAAAGAAACAATCTTAGTAACTAAGAAAATAAATGGGTTTAAAAATTTTTATATCAAAATAAAATATTTAGTATCAGTTCAGTTAATTTCAGTCACTCAGTGTGTCCAACTCTTTGTGACCCCATGAATCACAGCATGCCAGGCCTCCCTGTCCATCACCAACTCCCAGAGTTCACTCACACTCATGTCCATCGAGTCGGTGATGCCATCCAGCCATCTCATTCTCTGTTGTCCCCGTCTCCTCCCACCCCCAATCCCTCCCAGCATCAGAGTCTTTTCCAGTGAGTCAACTCGTCGCATGAGGTGGCCAAAGTATTGGAGTTTCAGCTTTAGCATCAGTCCTTCCAATGAACACCCAGGATTGATCTCCTTTAGAATGGACTGGTTGGATCTCCTTGCAGTCCAAGGGACTCTCAAGAGTCTTCTCCAGCACCACAGTTCAAAAGCATCAATTCTTCGGCGATCAGCGTTCTTCACAGTCCAACTCTCACATCCATCCATGACCACGGGAAAAACCATAGCCTTGACTAGACGGACCTTGGCTGGCAAAGTAATGTCTCTGCTTTTTAATATGCTATCTAGGTTGGTCATAACTTTCCTTCCAAGGAGTAAGCATCTTTTAATTTCATGGCTGCAATTAGAATCTGCAGTGATTTTGGAGCCCCCCCCAAAAAAACAAAGTCTGACACTGTTTCCCCATCTATTTCCCATGAAGTGATGGGACCAGATGCCATGATCTTCGTTTTCTGAATGTTGAGCTTCAAGCCAGCTTTTTCACTCTCCTCTTTCACTTTCATCAAGAGGATTTTTAGTTCCTCTTCACTTTCTGCCATAAGGGTGGTGTCATCTGCATATCTGAGGTTATTGATATTTCTCCCGGCAATCTTGATTCCAGCTTGTGCTTCTTCCAGCCCAGCGTTCCTCATTATGTACTCTGCATATAAGTTCAATAAGCAGTATGACAATATACAACCTTGACGTACTCCTTTTCCTTTTTGGAACCAGTATAGTTAGTGCTAAATCAAAATATCATACTGAGCTGGTGGTTTTAAAGGGCCTCACAACTACTAAAAGTGAACTGCATCTTTTTCTGGCCAGACAACAAGTATTCATGTGAAATAACCTGTTGAGGACCACTAGCACATAATAATTGTTCCTTCACTAGTTTTGCAAAAATGGATAGATTTCTTCTTATTCATTTCTTATTAGTTTTCTAGGGCTGCCATAATCAAGTGTCACAAATCAGATGGCTTAAACTGAGAAATTTATTCTCTCACAATTCCTGGAGGCGAAAAGTCCAAGATCAAAGCATCAGCAGGGTTGTTTTTATCTGTGGGTTTTAAGAGAGTATCTGTGCCATACTTCTGCTCTTTCTTTTGGTAGTTTTCTCACAAGTTTTGTTGTTCCTTGACTTGTCGGAGCATCACCCCAGTCTCTGTTTATCTTCATCTGCGTTATGCCTTTATGAATGTTTGTATCCAAAGTTTCCCTTTTAATCAGATCATGAGTCATATGGGATTAAGGCTCACTCTGATGCTTTAACTTGATTCAGTTCAGTTCAGTGTCTCAGTCATGTCTGACTCTTTGCGACCCCATGAACCACAGCACGCCAGGCCTCCCTGTCCATCACCAACTCCCAGAGTTCACTCAAACTCATGTCCATCGAGTCGGTGATGCCATCCAGCCATCTCATTCTCTGTCGTCCCCTTCTCCTCCCGCTCCCAATCCCTCCCAGCATCAGAGTCTTTTCCAGTGAGTTAACTCGTCGCATGAGGTGGCCAAAGTATTGCAGTTTCAGCTTTAGCATCAGTCCTTCCATTGAACACCCAGGATTGATCTCCTTTAGAATGGACTGGTTGGATCTCCTTGCAGTCCAAGGGACTCTCAAGAGTCTTCTCCAACACCACAGTTCAAAAGCATCAATTCTTCGGCGATCAGCTTTCTTCACACTCCAACTATCACATCCATACATGACCACGGGAAAAACCATAGCCTTGACTAGACGGACCTTGGTTGACAAAGTAATGTCTCTGCTTTTTAATATGCTGTCTAGGCTGGTCATAACTTTCCTTCCTCTGTAAATAAAGCACCTACCAAATGAGGTCACATCTGGAGGCACTGGGCATTAGGACTCCAACATATCTTTTGAGGGAGGGGACACAGGTAAACCCATAACACCTTGGGGCCTAGTTCATGTTATTTCCAGGTAGAATTGAAAATGAATATGGACGAGAACATCTAGTTATTTTCAGAAAGCATGAGTAATTTTTACACATGAATAAAATATAATTGGCCAATTTAGAGGCATTGACCATGTCACACTGGAAATTAATCCTTAATCAAGGACTTTATTCTATAGTACCAAGGGAAATACTCTGTAAATCATAAATTTGGATAAGGCTCTAAAAAAATTAGATTGTGAAGCAATCTGAATTGAGGTTTTGTTACATGCCATTCGGATCTTTAGGGAAGTCTGGACCCTTTATGGTATTACAAGAAGTGTGCAGTGCATCAGCTCTTTAAATAAAACGTGACCTCAGAAGGTTAAAATCACATGTTAAAGTACTGCTTGGAAAGTCTATGCAGTTGAAATTTGGGGGGAATTACCATGAACTAGAAATAAGGAATATTTTCCTCTACTTTTGTCTTAAAGCATATTGCATGCTTTTTTATAAGTCAAAAACTATCAACAAACTTTTAAAATTATGTTTGCATGCTAAAGAGTTCAAAGGAGGCAACTGAAAAGTGTACTTATTGGATAAATGATGAAAAGCTTATCATCTAAATATACATAAATTAAACCAGATATAGCCAATTGAAACTTGTTGAATCTTTAAATAGAGCTATGACTTCATAATGAGTTTTAAAAGAGATATTTTACAAAATATCAGATGAATCCACTATATTGATGACATCATGTTAATCAAATTGGGTGAGCATGAACTACAATCACACTATATTTCATATTAAGTGAAAAGTATTTCATAGAGTGAGAAGTACATCCTACAAAAATTCAGAATCTAGTCACATTGGTGGAGTTTGGAAAGTCAATAGGCTATGGCATATCAGAACATCTCCTCGAAAGAAAAGAATAAGCTGAATTTCCCACATTTCATCACTAACAAAGAGACTCGCTGTTTAGTGGACCAATTGGATTTTGTGGCAGCATGTATCACATTTGGAAATACTGCTATAATTATTCTTTTGATAATCAAGCTATCCTGCTATTGGGGCCATACAACCCAGCAGACCCAATAGTGCTAGATGTATGTGAGGTATATGTTTCCTGTATGGAGCCTCTTGGGCTTCCCTTATAGCTCAGCTGGTAAAGAATCCGCCTGCAATGCAGGAGACCTGGTTTCAATTCCTGAGTTGGCAAGATCCCCTGGAGAAGGGAAATGCTACCCACTCCAGTATTCTGGTCTGGAGAATTCCATGGACTATATAGTCCATGGGGTTGCAAAAGGTTGAACATGACTGAGCGACTTTCACTTGAGCACTAGAAATGGAGCCTCTTATTGGCCTAGATCAGAGAGATGTAGTACATTTCTAGAATAAGGCAAAAAACTAATTTCTACCCTGGCAGAGAACTAATCTCCATGTGGAAAATTGTCCATAGGACAGATAAAGCACCTGATCTTGGAATACCAAATATCTAAGCAATCTCGCTTTCCAAATCCTTTCAAAGGTGCATGTTATCTGCTTCACAAAGCAGATGTCAAACTATGGCCCCATGGGCCAAATCCAACGTTCTTTTGTCTATGCAAGTAAAGTTTTATTAGATCTCAGCCATACACATGCATTTACATATTGTCTATGGCTGCTTTAACTCTACAACATCAACTTAGCCCACAAAGTCTAAAGATATTTACTCTCTCACCCTATTCAGAAAAAATTTACTGATCCCAGCACTAAAGCATAAGGTCAGGCTCTGCAATCATGATCCCTTGTAAAGTAGAAATTTTACATTCTGGACTTTGATTGAGAAAAATAAGAAGACCCATGAGACTCTCATGGCCCCAAACTGCTCCATTAATGCTTTTCCTTCAACCCACAACTATTGTCTTGAAGAGGGATTGGTTGAGATATTTAATCATCTGCTGGAGAATAAAGTACTTTAGCCTGTTTTACCAGAGAAGGCAATGGCAAGCCACTCCAGTACTCTTGCCTGGAAAATCCCATGGATGGAAGAGCCTGGTAGGCTGTAGTCCATGGGGTCGCTAAGGGTCGGACACGACTGAGCGACTTCACTTTCACTTTTCACTTTCACACATTGGAGAAGGAAATGGCAACCCACTCAAGTGTTCTTGCCTGGAGAATCCCAGGGACGGGGGAGCCTGGTGGGCTTCCATCTATGGGGTCACACAGAGTCGGACGCAATTGAAGTGACTTAGCAGCAGCAGCCTGTTTTACAGAACATGAACATTCATGGGATTCTGTATATGGCAAACTGATTTTTGTGTTTCAAATTTCAGAGAGCATCCACCACAGAAAAGTTACTCAGAAAACAGGTGAACAGTGTGATTCATCCTACTCTCCATGATCCTTGGTTTGCACAATGGATACTTGGCCATGAAATAAAGATGGAAGTTTTGCATCAGCACCAAAGCATGGCTTTAATCTCAGCATATCTGTTATGGCTTCTACTGCTGCTGATCTCCTATAGGAGATCAGATGGATACTTGGAATTAGGTAGACTATGTCAGATCTCATTCTCCTTGGAGTGGTCAGGGGTTAATCTTTATCTAAATGCAAATGTAATCCAGAAATGAACTTGCCTTTCCTGTCTGGTTGTTTGTGCTAGCATCAAATTGTGAAATTTTATTCCATTCCTTATCTATTGGCATAGTATACTACTTAACAATGTCATAGAAGGAGACAGAGGAGGTGCAACAAGGACTCTGATCAATTTATGAGAGTTACTGGTCTTATCATATACTTATCATCCAGAAACAGCTGTTCTGATCTGATCAAATATTGCATAGAATAGTGACCCACTCATGGTTCAGTTAAAGTCACCAGTCCAGTGATAACAATTTGCATTTTGGAGTGCTATCCTCCAGACTATAGGGTGTGCATTGAACTAATGACTATATATGGTGATGTGGCCTCAATAGTTACAATGAATATATTTAGGAAACAAGGGGTGAAAATGAGAGTATTTATCAGTATCACTTCCAAAAGATACCTGAAAAATTCATATTTCTCATATTCATAAAATCAAGCTATGCTGGGACAGAGGCTCTGATTTCTGAGGAGAAAGCAAGGACTATTTCATGCTGGGTATTCAGCGAGAGTTATTTTGTCCTGGAATCTATGACGCACACCTAACCATTTAGGACTTTCATGCCAATAAACTAGAAGACACAGGAAAGGATATACTGTACTGACTGAAGTGGTTGACCTTGATAACCTTTAGGAACCAAGACATGCTAATGCACAAAGGAGGCAAAGAGTATTACTTCTGAAATCATAGGATTTGTGGGATTCCCTGGTGGCTCAGCCGGTAAAGAATCTGCCTTCAACGTGGGAGACCCAGGTTCCATTTCTGGGTTGGGAAGCTGCCCTGGAGAAGGGAATGGCAACCCACTCCAGTATTCTTGCCTGAAGAATTCCATGGACAGAAGAGCCTGGTGAGCTACAGTCCATGGGGTTGCAAAGAGTTGAACACAACTGAACTACTAACACACACACACACACAAACACACACTGAAGCATCTCTTAGCATTCGCTGTTGCTGGAACGGGATGAGGAGCCCTTCTACCAGATCAATACTCCTCCACCTTTCAGGGCCTTGAGATAACTTTCTCCTGGATTTTCTAGCCAGTATTTCATTTCTCTTTCTCCTTTGTGTCCACATTTCTGAAGTTGATGTTTTTCCTGTGTACATTTTATTCTCAATCATTTACACTAACCCACAGTTTTCATATGCTCATTATGATTTCTTATGGATGCATATGATAGACATATTTCAGACTTTCTCCTACTTAGAATCTTGATGTTTTAGCAGTGTTGACATCATTTACCAAGCCCCCTCCTTTCTAAAACACTCTCTGGTTTTCTTAACACCAAAATCATCTGAATTTTTTTTTTATTTGTTCTTAGGCATTCCCAATACTTGGCACTTAACAGGTATGCCATAAAGAATTACATGAATAAATATATTATGTTTTAGGGGAACAAAATTTGCCACCCCCCAATTTTTTTTGGCCTGCAGTTTAAGCCAAAAAAATCAAGGCCCCCAAAATTCAGGAAGAACCTTTGACTTTCCCCTAAAGAATATAGATAGAGGGCTTGTTCCAGGAAGGGAGCTATCAGCATGCATAGCTGTAGTGTGAATTAAGTGTATAGACAGGGAGGAACCTAACAAAGTCTTTAAATCCGTCTTTGTTTCCCATTGTCTTCGCATGGCCCTGGAAACATTTACCAAACATTTGCTTTTCCATCTTGAAGAATCAACTTTTTCCCTTTGAAGTTCTAAATCATACCACCCCCAAATCAGTCTTCTGCTGAAAATTGTATTTAAGGTGAGCATTTCAACCATTTTGCTGAGTCACTCAGTTTTCCTGGGTCTCTCCCATGTATTCATCTTATTAAACTTTTGTTTGATTTTTTTCCTGTCAATCTGTCTCGTGTCAATTTAGTTCTTAGATCCTCCAGAAGAACCTATGAGGGAAGAGGAAAGTTTCTTAATCCCTGACAATGCCATTTTGTTATCAATGATGTAATCACTTATATGGCCTCTTCTCAATGTTTTGCTCTATATAAAGCATGATTTATCTATATCTAGTTACCGGGACCCTTGTTGGAATCCTTCTTCTGGATACAGAGCAAAAGAATTCAAATGATTCTGTGGTGATATGTGATAGATGAATACATTTGGTCAGAAGAATTTACTCATATTGAATTGTTAGCTAAGTCAAGAAAGCACTCTACATATATTTCTACAGGGTCTAATACTTCTGTTACACATTTAAAATTAGCAGGGTATTCATTCTGAATTTTTTGACTTTCTAAGCTATAGACTTAACTCTGTAATGGCAATGAATCATAAAGCAACTAATATTTAAATGGAATATAGCAAACTGAATGCATCATTTTTAACAGTCTGTGTATACATAAGTAGGAAACATATACATTTTAGTACCATTTTTAATCCCACAAATAACCTCTTTTCTTTCTTTCAGACACAGAAATTTATCCTCGATAGATTCTATAAACCCCACAGAGATTGTAAGTTGAGTAAAATGGTTCTGAGAGACTGTTAAGATTCTTTTGTGTTAATAGCAAAGCAGCAACTGAAAATGGCTCTCCACTAGCACAGACTCGGGTATTCCACTCCTCCTCTATTCTACAAACAACATGTTAACAACCATTTGCTATAAAAGACCTAAACGTATTTTTAAAACAATGGCCTGGAAACTTTGGGAGGAAAACTGTGGGAAGCCGCTAAGGCTACCATTAGCAGTGAGATAATAGCCTACCAACATCCCACAGCAACAAAAAGCAACCCAGCATGTAACTTATGGTCTAATTTGACCATGGAAATGGAAGAGCATGCATTTCTGAACCACATCCTAGAAAATGAAACATTTTATGGAAATACCATATTAATTTTGTGAGAAATATGTATTTCTCCAATATGTTTTTTTTTCAGGTTAATGATACTCAATACTTATCAAATAGCTAACTATATGCATTAAACTAATGGGTCATTTACTCCAGAGCATGAAATTGTTAACAAATTCAGTTGACTTGAGATCAAGAAACCGTAGGGATGCACTTCATCCAAGAATTGACCTAGAAGCAAATAAAATTAAATATCATAAACACCACTTTTAAACAGGAATGTCATTCAAGATAATAGCAAAGGCAAAGAACCAAGAGGCCTTCAACATGAAATGAATCTAAGTCCAGGGAATTTGACCACTAAGATGTAAGTATCTCTTCTAAAACTTTTGGTGTGGTCTAATGCTGTAGTCAGCAAACTAAGTCAAAGGCTGCCCCAAAGTTTTTATCAAAGATTTTCTGTCCTTTTGAACCTATATTCTGTAATTTTAGAAGTAAACATGTTTTTAAGCCACTACTTAGTTTCAATTTTCTCATCTCTCTAATGTAACTCTAAATCTTCGTCCCCTATTCAATAACTTCCATTCATTTTATTTAAATATAATAAAGGGCTTATAAGAAAATTTAAAAAATTTTTTGCTTATCCTAAGGATGATGAAATTAATAATAATAATAAAGTTTACTGAACACTTGTTTTATGCCAAGCCTTATGCTGAACTGCATGTATTGCCTTATTTAATTCTTTGATCAAGCATCGGAGATGGGTACTATTATTAGTCTGTTTTATGGAGAAGGAAAGAAAGATTCTTTAATATTAAGTAACCTGCGTAAGATCATATAACCAGTGAGTGGTCAAGTGCAGTTGAATCCTGACTATTTAAATCCACAAACTACACTATTAGTAGTTATTTTAGTCAAATATTCTTTATGCACTTCTGCGATGTGTGGACTGCTGCTGCTAAGTCCCTTCAGTCGTGTCCGACTCTTAGTGACCCCATGGACTGAAGCCTACCAGGCTCCTCCATCCTTGGAATTCTCCAGGCAAGAATACTGGAGTGGGTTGCCATTTCCTTCTCTATTTTACAATAAAAATTATAAAATGATGCACTAGATTGTCTCTTCATAATGTCTGCTGTCTTTGAGTTGAATTATAAATAATATAAAGCTATTCACATGAATGTCTCAATGAAATTTTTTATTTAACCAGTTAATAAATTATTCTAGATTCATATGGCAGAATAGATGGGTACAAAGAGCTGTTACTTAGGAAAAGAATAATAAATACAGAAAGTATATCCTTTAAAGAAATAAAACACGTTACAAAGATAATATAATATTGTGTTAGGGCAAAAGGAATTAATAACAACGTAAACAAAACACATATTTATTTAAATACTTATATGCTTATTTATGGGCTTCCCTTGTGGCTCAGCTGGTAAAGAATCTGCCTGCAATACGGGAGACCTGGGTTCCATCCCTGGGTTGGGAAGATCCCCTGGAGAAGGAAAAGGTTACCCGCTCTAGTATTCTGGCCTGAAGATTCCCATGGACTGTATAGTCCATGGAGTTACAAAGAGTCAGACATGACTGAGCGACTTGCACTCACTCACTCACTCATGCTTATTTACAACATAGACTACAAGAATACTTTTAAAAAGAGACTGAATTCAGTTGTCTCAAACTTTTTGGAATATGGGAAGTATATTCTCTGCAGAGGGTTTGCTTTGTTTTTCTTTTAATCTGGGCTAAATATTTTATTGGATCTTTTGTGTTAAAAGGGAACAACCTTCTTCTCAACGTACAGTGGCATATTGTGGTGGGGGGGAAAGGGAGTGAAGCAAAGACAATGTTAATGTGGTCTATTTTAGAAAACAGCAGAAATATCAGAGTTGTTTCTTGAATGATTGAGGAGAAATGTGCCCATAAATCAAGAATAATTGTATCAGGATGGTTATTTTACAATCAGAGATTTTTAGATCACAGTAGGAAGTTAGGTATGTTGGATTGATCACAGCAAACAAGGAACTTCTGTGGCAGGTAAAGTTTGCTAATTGTCTATGAAACCTGAAGACACTAGCATTGTATATTAAATTTCTATTACCATGTAAACCATCACTCTGTGATACCCCAAACATTCATTATAACTCTGATAACTCTGATTGTGTTTGGTCAATGACATTCTGTAAGAAAGATCAAGAGTGCTATCTATCACAGATCAAAATTGGACAGTTGATGCTTCCAATTATTGAAAATTGAGTGTTAGGAGCACTGACCCTTTTTAGTGGGCTGCTTGGAATCCAGTCCCAGCCTTTTGCTTCTTAACTGTGTGACTGCAAACAGATTATACAACCTCAATGTGCTCTGTATCCTGGTCTGTGCTTTAGTGTGACTGCTGTGTAGATCAATTCATACAAAGAATTTAGAAAGTGCCTGTCTAGAAAGCACCTATTAAGTGATAGCTATTACCATTATTCGGAGAAGGCAATGGCAAGCCACTCCAGTACTCTTGCCTAGGAAATCCCATGGACAGAGGAGCCTGGTGGGCTGCAGTCCATGGGGTCGCTACTAGTTGGACAAGACTGAGCGACTTCACTTTCACTTTTCACTTTCACACATTGGAGAAGGAAATGGCAACCCACTCCAGTGTTCTTGCCTGGAGAATCCCAGGGATGGTGGAGCCTGGTGGGCTGCCGTCTATGGGGTCGCACAGAGTCGGACACGACTGAAGTGACTTAGCAGCAGCAGCAGCAGCAGCAGCAGCAGCATTACCATTATTGCTAGAGTTAAGAGCAATGAAGGGAAATAGAAGACAGCAGAGGAAACGTGAACAGCATAATGACTCAAGTAGATATGATGAGACAAACTTCTTTTCCCAAATTATACTGGAGAGAAATGGTCGTAAATGATCATGGGTAACAGAAGCAATGCTTTGGTGCATAGTACAACTTATGCTATGTATTCACAAAACCATTTTCTTCCCCCTGGGCTCAGAGGAAACTGTATTTCATGCTTTCTGCTGTAGTTTGGATTCTCTGGAAGCAGACCTTGAGAGAGATACTGTTTGGAGTGAATAATATTTATGAATGATCAACACTTGTGGAATGGAGAGGGCAGAAGCAGGACCGGGCAGTGGGAGAAGCCTACATAGTGTCTTCCACTGGAATTTGTCATAATCCCCACACAGGATTGTATCCCCCCAGCAGGACCTCAGATACCATAGGGTGTACCATGTTGTACAAGAGGCAGTGTTGTTTACTTCACAACCTGGACACACTGCAGTATTTTCTTATATGCTAGGCTGTTCTCAAAACTTGTGGCACTCAGTACAATAAGTCTCCTATATATGAACATGTTCAGTTCCAAGAACACATTTGTAAGTCCAATTTGATAGTAAGTCCAACAAAGTTAACCTAGATACTCAACCAATACAATCAGCTATATAGTATTGTACTGTTATAACTTTATAATACTTTTCACACAAATAATACATAAAAACAAAAACAAAAATAAAGAAAACACTTTTAATCTAATAGTACAGTACCTCGAAAAGCACACTATACCAGCTACATTACCACTGCTTTTATGCTTGCTTCCAGACATCTTGGGCTTGAAATAAAGATGTGCTACTGTACTCTATTGGAGAAGGAAATGGCAACCCACTCCAGTGTTCTTGCCTGGAGAATCCCAGGGAAGGGGGAGCCTGGTGGGCTTCCATCTATGGGGTCGCACAGAGTCGGACACGACTGAAGTGACTTAGCAGCAGCAGCAGCAGGGCTAAATATACAATTGTTGTTTAGTCACTAAGTCATGTCTGACTCTTGCAACCGCATGGACTGCAGCATGCCAGGCTCCTCTGTCATGGGATTTTGCAGGCAGGAATATTGAAGTGGGTTGGTGTTTCATTCTCCAGGGGATCTTCCGTATGCTAGGATCGAACCCCCATCTCCTGCTTTGACAAGGGGATTCTTTGCCGCTGAACCACCAGGGAAGTACACAAAAGCACAACCACTTGTACAAGATGCATTTATGGGGCAATTAATGCCAGACACTGCAAGCTAACTTAATGTGATTGGAAATGCAAATGTACATTGGTATCTTTGAAAGTTTGCAACTCAGAGGTTCATATGTAGGGGACTTACTGTTGAAGAGCTGTAGCCATATCTGTAGGGACTGAATATTGCTGCCTCATGGCCTGAAGATGTTCTTCAGTATGACAGACATTTCATTCTGTGATCAGAGATGTAAAATTGAATGGTTTCACATTTGCTTTGGAGGGGCATTCAAGCATGCCCCTAAAAGCTCGAAGAATGTAAAATTAACTCCTGAAACTTCATTGAGTTTCTCTTTCACTCTCTTGAGTACATGCATATCACCAAGGCTTTCTACATGCCAGCCACTTTCAGCTCCTCTAGACTTCTTAGTAAAAGATTATAACAGATCAATGTGATAGTCTGCAGGATGTCCAGATAGTTCAGTTCCCTTTGTGGAATATCATGACAAATGAGTTAACAGAACCCTGGAGCAAAATTATGACAATTTTTGTTCATTGAATGTGAATGCAAACTACTCGAAAAGAATGCATTTGCTAGAATGCAAACCATGTACTGGAGGTTGTGATGATCTGCTCTTGCCCAGGGGCTATAATTGACACTACCACTTGATTTGCACTAGTCCCTGGTGATTCTCCATTCCGGTTATGCAAAGACCAGGCTAGTCAATCAAATGGAGATATGGATAGGGACAACCAATCAAAACTCTGTATCTTGAAAGGGGACATTAATTTTTGCTACAGCCTACTCAGGATTGAAAATTATTTTTACTTTACTAAGTTGGGTGATGTGAAAAAGTTTCAGAGGCTTCTCCTTAGCTTTCCTCACTTGGTTAGCCTTTCCCTCCACCATTCAAGCACCCAGTATGGAAGTTATGCAAACTCCCAAGGATCTCAACCCCATTTATCCATTCAGATACAACAGAAATGACCAGCAAGTGGGTTCACAGACCCAATGCACCCACAATAAGCCAGACCTCAAGCAGAATGCTATTTATTGCCTATTCCCTATATGCTTCCACCCTAATGGAAGAGGGGTGCATATTGATCCTTAGGGAGTCCTGATATCATTGTCAGCTTACACTGTTTAAGAATCCTTAGGATGTTTGGGTATTCCTCTTTCCCTAGTATAACTGAGTGCATGGTTATAAGTTATTTTGGGGAAAACTAACACAACCACTACTGTGTATGCCTTTCCAAGGTATTGAAGGTGTGTGTGTATGTGTGTTTCTCCTGCATGCAGGTCATGATTCCTTTTCAGTCAGTGTATTCAAAATCTGAGACCTAGCTCATGTCTAGGAGCTAGGCAATGGATTTGGATTTTTTTTTTCTTTGGATGGTACAAACTGAGTAACATCCTAGTTGGCCACCAGTATATGTTTGCCCCTGGGTACTCAAGCTCTCTGAAGTTCAGTCAGATTTCCTTGGTTGCCACTCCCTCCTGTCTGTTAGGAAAATCCCATCTATTTTTTATTTATTTTATTTATTGCTCCCATTCTTATCATGTCCATTGTTATGGGGGAAAATGAGGGGGAAATGCAGCTAAATGTAAGATGGGAATGGTAAAAGATTATTAGAAAAGTGTTATCCAGGGGATACCTAAGGGCTTTCAAGAGGATGTAAGGGTATAGATAGTTTTAAGAAAAGCAGTTTCCACCTCTTCAACCACTGTGTGTATTCCATCCTAAAACTGATCTGTACAAAAGACTGAGTCTTAAGGTCAAGGCATCATCTTGGTTCCCCATTTTCTTTTCACTTTCACCTTTCTCTTACTATAAAAAAAGCAAAGCTTCCTATTTACTCATCATATTAAGGTTGACCAGTAGAATTAATACCTATGGGTTTTAAAATGGAGCAGTTTACAGTTTGCTTTGGAGGGGCATTTAACATTGTTATCAATGTTAAAAAAATTAATACTATTAATGACTAGGTATCAAATTGCTCTGATAACCACAATTCAAGTGATTTCCAATTCTTTGCTTTCAACAAAACTGAAGATAAAGAGTGCAAATTTTAGAGATACTGCTATAATATAACTCAATTGTCATCTATTTATGTTTGTGAAGTTTACTCAGCACTGACTTCTATAAAATGAGAGCTAGAATTGATATTATTTGGACTCATGCTAGCAGTAGGTAAGGGGCTTCTCTGGTGGCTCAGTGATAAAGAATCTGTCTGCCAATGCAAGAGACGCAGGAGACTCAGCTTCTTTGATCCCTGGGTTGGGAAGATCCCCTGGAGGAGGAAATGGCAACCCACTCCAGTATTCTTGCCTGAGAAATCCCATGGACAGAGGAGCCTGCTGGGCTACAGTCCATGGGGTTGCAAAAGCAGCAGACATAAATTAGCAACTAAAGAACAACAAAGCAGTAAGTAATATTCATATACAGATATATAACCTAATTGAAGGAAAAAGCATAATCCATTCATCTCATTTAAGAATGCACTTAGAATATTTTTTTACACTTCAGTTGATCTTTTCCTCAAAATTTGTGAAATACGCATGTTTCTTTTGATGATTTAGTACTAGTATTTATCATTGGTAACAAAACAGAAGGAAATTTAACATTTCTAACTATATTGTGACAAATCATTTATGGAAATAATGTCAATTTAGATAAATATTTTGTTGCAGAAGCCTATTTCTGTGATCCATAAAGTATTTTCAAATATAAAACATTTCATGATAGAGTTATATGGAGGAAGTACAATGTTAGTATGATTTTAAGAAGAAAATTAATAACAGAAATTTTCTGTGAAATAAGAGTTTTGTTTATGCATTGTTTTTACTATGGTGTGGTTGTATCAGATCATTATAGTATTTGGATGATATATTTTAAAAGACAGATGTAATTGCCTTAATTTAAAATTCAATGAATGTAATATATCAGAAATTATATCTTTTGTAACTACTTAAACTTGGATTAAAAAAATAGGTACCCCATTATAAATTAGAATGACTAAAATATTTTTCACAATCTTTTTAGAGGAGACATGAATAAAAGGTGTGAAGACCATTGAAAAAGTCACTAGGTGATCAAAGAAAATATACGTGTCTTTATCTATGTTTCCATTACTGGAAGTGTTTGAAGAGCCATTAAATTACATCAAACTACTCTGCTTGCATATCTTCTATTTAGTGTAACAAAGTTCATTGTTCACTATTCAGTTTCAGTCTATGCTCTGCCCAGTGGAGAAACATAGACATTTCCTTATTGTTAGCTTTTATACATGGCTTAATATTGCATTTAAATCTAAATAGTATACAAATGTTGAAATACAATGAACATATTGAAACTGAGTGGAATTTTAAATGTAGATATCTTTCTTTTAGATAAAACAAACAAAGAAATGGGACTATCCCAGTTTACCTTTTAAAATTTCCATGCATAGATAACTTGCATGCAGTATACTCCTTACGTGCATCTCAGTGAATATATGTGTGTATATGTGTACGCATGTGTGTGTACTCTTGCCTGCCTTTAATGTCTTTTTTTTCTTTCTGCTATAAAAGAACAAACATTTATTTTTTTTATTTATTTTAAATAATCCTAGAGTGAACATGCAAGTAATTTTTCTCCATACTTTATGTATTTTCCTTAGTGGTATAAATAAACCAGTTATTTCAAATTGCCATTCCACAATTCCAAATTCTTAATTTTTTCTTTCAGCTTTATTGAGATATAATTGACATACAGCACTGTTTACGTTTAAGGTGTATAGCATAACAATTTGACTTATATATGTGAATATCTAAATTTTTAAGTTTTGACATAGTTTTTGTTCCATCAGAGTATGTAAATAAAATTTTCAATAATGGTTAGTGGTTCCTAACTTTTTCTGAGCTTACTTTTATCTGAAAAACTATTTCTGCTGTCTTTATTTAAGATAACTTGGCTGACAATAAAACTTTGAGTTAAAAATGAAAAAAATAACATTGGAGATCTGTTTTGTCCATTTATAAATTTTCTTGAGTTTTTCATATGTTTTTAAGATTTATACTTGAAATTGAATTCAGTACCCCAATTTTTATTTTAACCTTGAAAATAGATTCTACTATATTTCAAGTTACTTTTAATATACTATATGCTTGTATGAAACAGTGATCAATCTCTCTCATTTCTATCTTATTTTTACTGCAATGCTCCCTCCCCTTGAGTATGTATCTTTGTAACTGACCTTTATTTCAATATGCCTTCGAAGAAGTAGCAACATTTAGGCAGGCTTACTATTAGCTTCTAACACTTTTTTCAGAAACTACATCCAAGTCATTTGTATCTTCTGTTTGTTTTTAAACCAATTCAAAAAATTTTTAAATTCAAGTCAACCCTAAACATTTTAGGTTTTAAGGTTTATCTACTAGCATCAGTTTCAGTTATTTTTCTGATAATGTTATGAAATAAAACTATAGCTTGTTTAGTACTGCTTCTGATTTATTTGTATATCCTCAGCTTTATCTAAATGGAGACATTCTGGTTCTCATAATTACATGACCTATTTTGTCAGCATGGAACACCCTGCCACCAGGACTTTTGTCCAAAAGTTACATAGTTTGTATACTAGCTCCTTCCTTCAAGCTTCCCTTGATGCTTTGCCCCATAACCAAGGCCCCTATAGCTGAAAATAATACTTTTTCTGAACTCTAGAGTTGAAACACTTTTACTCAACCCTCAAAGCCCTAATTTTTACTCTGTATTATGAGACAGTACTTTTACACAGAATTAAAATATCTAATTATATTCTATATATCAGTCTATACATTTTTGAAGGTGGAATCAGTATGGAGCTTGTCTGTATTCCCAGTGGTCCCATAGTATACTTTCACATGCTATGTATGATACTAAAGAATTATCCAATGGATCAGTAAAACTCAACAAATAAATTATTCTGTCCTATTAAATTTCAATGTTACCTAATAGCTTTACAATTTTAAATGTTAATTATAAAAATATATATCTATTCTATCTCTTTTAATTTCAAAAAAATCAACACATTCTTGTTTTATTAAAATATGTAGTTTTCCTCATAGATTTGTAAGCAATTGTTTAAGTGCCGACCTAGACCCAGACAAATATTTAAAGAAAGTAAAGCACTCAAATTGCTTAGAGTGTCCATAAAATGTTCTTTAGTTGTTACCCACTCTTAGGAATCTAACCTGTTTCTCTTTCCAGCTGGCTTTATTAAAAAAAGAACAAATGTATTCTTTTTAATTGCTGAGTAATACTCCCTTGTGTATATGTACCACAGCTTTCTTATCCATTCGTCTGCAGATGGACATCTAGGTTGCTTCCATGTCCTGGCTATTATAAACAGTGCTGTGATGAACATTGGAGTACATGTGTCTCTTTCAATTCTGGTTTCCTCAGTGTGTATGCCCAGGAATGCAATTGCTGGGTCATATGGCTGTTCTATTTCCAGGTTTTAAGGAATCTCCACACTGTTCTCCATAGTGGTTGTACTAGTTTGCATTCCCACCAACAGTGTAAGAGGGTTCCCTTTTCTCCACACCCTCTCCAGCACTTATTGCATGTAGACTTTTGGATAGCAGCCATTCTGACTGGTGTGAAATGGTACCTCATTGTGGTTTTGATTTGCATTTTTCTGATTATGAGTGATGTTGAGCATCTTTTCATGTGTTTGTTATCCATCTGTATGTCTTCTTTGGAGAAATGTCTGTTTAGTTCTTTGGCCCATTTTTTGATTGGGTCGTTTATTTTTCTGGAATTGAGCTGCAGGAGCTGCTTGTGTATTTTTGAGATTAATTCTTTGTCAGTTGCTTTGTTTGCTATTGTTTTCTCCCATTCTGAAGGCTGACTTTTCACCTTGCTTATAGTTTCCTTTTCTGTGCAGAAACTTTTAATTAGGTCCCATTTGTTTATTTTTGCTATTATTTCCAATATTCTGGGAGGTGGGACATGGAGGATCCTGCTGTGATTTATGTCAGAGAGTGTTTTGCTTACGTTCTCCTCTAGGAGTTTTATAGTTTCTGGTCTTACATTTAACTCTCTAATCCATTTTGAGTTTGTTTTTGTGTATGGTGTTAGGGAGTGTTCTAGTTTCATTCTTTTACAAGTGGTTGACCAGTTTTCCCAGCACCACTTGTTAAAGAGATTGTCTTTTCTCCATTGAATATTCTTGCCTCCTTTGTCAAAGATAAGGTGTCCATAGGTGAATGGATTTATCTCTGGGCTTTCTATTTTGTTCCATTGATCTATATTTCTGTCTTTATGCCAGTACCATACTGTGTTGATGACTGTGGCTTTGTAGTAGAGCCTGAAGTCCGGCAGGTTGATTCCCCCAGTTCCATTCTTCTTCCTCATGATTGCTTTGGCTATTCGAGGTTTTTTGTATTTCCATACAAATTGTGAAATTATTTGTTTTAGCTCTGTGAAAAATACCGTTGGTAGCTTGAAAGGGATTTCATTGAATGTATAAATTACTTTGGGTAATATATTCATTTTCACAATATTTATTCTTCCAATCCATGAACATGGTATATTTCTCCATGTATTAGTGTCTTCTCTGATTTCTTTCACCAGTGTTTTATAGTTTTCTATATATGGGTCTTTTATTTCTTTAGGTAGATATATTCCTAAATATTTTATTCTTTTCGTTGCAATGATGAATGGAATTATTTCCTTAATTTCTCTTTCTATTTTCTCATTATTAGTGTATAGGAATGCAAGGGATTTCTCTGTGTTAATTTTATATCCTGCAACTTTACTATATTCATTGATTAGCTCTAGTAATTTTCTGGTAGAGTCTTTAGGGTTTTCTGTGTAGAGGATAATGTCATTTGCAAACAGTGAGAGTTTTACTTCTTCTTTTCCAATTTGGATTCCTTTTATGTTTGAACCAGTTCTAATGAGGTGGATGAAACTGGAGCCTATTATACAGAGTGAAGCAAGCCAGAAAGAGAAACAGTATACTGACGCATATATATGGAATTTAGAAAGATGATAACTATAACCCTGTATACAAGACATCAAAAGAGACACAGATTTATAGAACAGTCTTTTGGACTCTGTAGGAGAGGGCGAGGGTGGGATAATTTGGGAGAATGGCATTGAAACATGTATATTAGCATATGTGAAATGAATCACCCGTCCAGGTTCGATGCATGATACAGAGTGCTCGGGGCTGGTGCACTGGGATGACCCAGAGGGATGGGATGGGGAGGGAGGTGGGAGGGGGGTTCAAGATGGGGAACACATGTACACCCAGGGCAGAGTCATGTCAATGTATAGCAAAACCAATATAATAATGTAAAGTAATTAGCCTCCAATTAAAATAAATTTTTTAAAAATAAATAAAATAAAATTACAGTAGGAGAGTAGCTTGACCTCTGTGACATTTAAATATTTTAGTCTCTCATATTTGATAATCTACTAATAGTACTTAATATTAAAATTGAATATATTTATTTTAGCAATTATACCTCAATTAAAAAAAACAATTTTTTTAAACACACAGAAAAAGTGATGAATATTTGTGTTAATAAAGCATTTCTTTACTTCTAGATAAAAAAAAAAGATGAGGGGAAGGGATAGTTAGGGAATTTGGGATCGACATGTACATACTGCTATATTTAAATACATAATCAAGAAGGACCTACTGTATAGCATTGGGAACTCAGCTCAATGTTATGTGGCAGCCTAGATGGGAGGGGAATTTGGGAAAGAATGGATACATATATATTTATGGCTGAGATTCTTTGCTATCCATCTGAAACTATCACAACACTGTTAAGTGGCTCTACTCTTATAGAAAATAAAAAGTTAAAAAAAAAAGCATCATGAAGAAAAATAAATAAATAAAGAACAGAAACACAATAAAAAATAAACCTCTATTTATACAAAGTAAAATATTTACGACTAAATAAATACCATGAGTTTTCCAGTAAGTTCACTTAATAATTAACTGCTACTTATGGAAGTTCAGGAAACAGAAAATAATAATAGCATTACTTTACTATTATTACTAATAATACAACTAGTAAGAGTTGTTTATAATATACTAAATGTTTTGCATAAATTCTCTCATTTAATACTCACAGCAATCCCAAGTACTATTACCATCTCCATTTTCCATAGAAAGAAACAGGTCCACAATGCCAAACCTTTCTTTCCTTTTCCTCTGTTTTTTTTTGCTTTTTTTTTTTTATGAGGAGAAATTTTCTCTATATATCCTCTGGCCTTTTGCTCTAATTTTTTTTTTCCTCTCTACAGTGGGGAAAGGAGTTACCAGGTTGGGAAAGATAGACCTTAGTTTGAATTTATAAACTGGGCAATGATAATCTATCATCCCTAAAGTTTGGGAATTTACGCTCTTTCTGCCCTCTTTCTCAGCTTCCTCCCTCAGTGAGAGGAAATAATCCTAAATAACTCCTCTTAGAAGACTCATACTTTCCCTTGAGTGGGCTGTGACAGGATCTAAACTGGTGTAGTCAAGAGTGTTATGAAGCTCATTATTGCCACACATTTAATCCATATTCTCCAGGCCAGCTTTTAGCAGCAATTAAACTAACATAACCCATCTTTATCTGCCAGAATCTTCTGACTCAATCATTGTTATTGATAGATAATCATAAAACTATAAAATTTCCAGATATCAAAGAACCAATACTCAAACCCAAAGATCTGAATCCAAAGACGGTGCCCTTCATGACCTCATGTTTATGAGGATGTTATCTTCTAATATAAGGAAAGCAGGAATTAGCAAAAACCTGAAGTTTCACTATTGCTCCCACACTGTGAATGCATTTCCATGAGAAACTTCTTTTAAACTATTTTCTTGATTATGCTATAGCTTAAACTCATATGCTTTAAAATTCATATTCTATTTTTTTAGTTTTGATTGTATAAAAAAAGGAATCCAGCAAACAAAATACAAATGGAGATAGGGGATCTTCCAGATGTCTGACAAGATTTTAAAATAACCTTTTATAAATATCTTTAAGCTTCCATATTAATTAGGATAGGACAAAACACTATGAATTATGGACACTAAAATACACAAAGGTATACTTGACTAAACCAGAGGCTGTTTCACAGTCTCATAAGTGTCCAGTGGCTCGGTTCCTTCCCTCCCCAAGATTCAGTGAACAAGGTTCTTTCCATCTTGTGTCTGTACCGTTATCTGAGCCAGTGCTATTCAGTACTGTGTTCTGCAGTGATGAGCATGTAGCTATAAAACTTTTGAAATGTGGCTAGTATGAATGAAAACACAATTATAAATAATTGTGTCTAATTTTAATTATTTTCAATTTAAATAGCCACATAAGGCTAATGACTATTGTATCAGACAGTACAACTCTTAGGCCTCATCATTTTAAATATCTAGTACACAGAAGGAGGAAAAAAGGAAAAGAAGAAGCATATTTCTTTCTCAAAGCCTTGCCCCAGAAATGGTCCTCATTTTTCCACTCAAATTCCATTGATAAAAACTAGTCACATGGTAACACCTAGACATGTAAATATAGACTTATTCTTGCCAGTTGCTTTTCAGGGCTGAGCTATGGTTTTTCCCGTGGTCATGTATGGATGTGAGAGTTGGACTGTGAAGAAAGCTGATCGCCGAACAATTGATGCCTTTGAACTGTGGTGTTGGAGAAGTCCCTTGGAGTCCCTTGGTGTTGGAGAAGTCCCTTGAGAGTCCCTTGGACTGCAAGGAGATCCAACCAGTTCATTCTAAAGGAGCTCAGTCCTGGGTGTTCATTGGAGGGACTGATGCTAAAGCTGAAACTGCAATCCTTTGGCTACCTCATGCGAAGAGTTGACTCACTGGAAAAGACTCTGATGCTGGGAAAGATTGGGGGCGGGAGGAGAAGGGGACGACAGAGAATGAGATGGCTGGATGGCATCACCGACTCGGACATGAGTTTGAGTGAATTCTGGGAGTTGGTGATGGACAGGGAGGCCTGGCGTGCTGTGATTCATGGGGTCTCAAAGAGTCGGACACGACTGAGTGACTGAACTGAACTGAACTGATCACTGTAGAGGGCAGAATTGATTTTATTGGCTAGTGGAAGTCTCCTGTGCACTTGACTAAAAGTGATTTAAGGATATTTTTCCTAAAAAAAATGTTATTATTACAATGGGAAAAATTAGTAGTATAGAATTAGAAGAATGACAAAGTCATGGTTAATGATGATTATGGTCTATTTATACCTTTCTGGTCTAACTGAATAAGTAAAAAAAGAACAGAAATGATGAGAGAAAATTGGTATAAAGCTCCAAATGGAGAGGACATCTAGAGTTTTTCTGAAGTTCATTTATGAATCCCTAAGGCAAATTAATTTCATTTCTGTAGTAAAGTGCAAACAGATGTTTTAAGAAATTTGATGCTACTGAATCCACTAGATAGTTATGAAGTTGCAGAACTGACAGAAGTTGTGCTTAAGGAAAAGGACCCAGTAGTATTGATATCCCAACACAGAAATAGTACTTAAGTAGATGTTTTCACAAAGGAAGAAGCAATAGCAGAAGCAAGAAAAGAGTCAGGAAAGTTTAAAAGAAGTTTAAAGAAAGAAGACTGCTTATTAGGCTTTCTGGCTATTCTTGGATCATTCACTAAATAGTAAAGTGGTATGAGGGTAATTTCCTTAACTTCTCTCAGCACAATTTTGTCTCCTGTATAAATAATGTACTCGTACTGTGATTCATGGGGTCGCAGAGAGTCGGACACGACTGAGCAACTGAACTGAACTGAACTGAACTGAACTGCCTGTAAATCATAATTCTTTCAGTTACACAGGATGGAGATCAACTCAAGTTGACTTATCAGTACAGTTCAGTTCAGTCACACAGACCTGTCCAACTCTAAGAACCCATGAACTGCAGCACGCCCCTAGGCTTCCCTGTCCATCACCATATCCTGGAGCTTCTTCAGACTCATGTCCAACGAGTCAGTGATATCATCCAGGCATCTCATCCTCTGTGCTCCCCTTCTCCTCCTGCCTTTAATCTTTCCCAGCATTAGGGACTTTTCCAATGAGTCAGTTCTTCACATCAGGTGGCCAAAGTATTGGAGTTTCAGCTTCAATATCAGTCCTTCCAATAAATATTCAGGACTGATTTCCTTTAGGATTGACCGGTTTGATCTCCTTGCATTCCAAGGCACTCTCAAGAGTCTTCTCCATTTGCTGGGTCATATGTTATACAGAGTGAAGTAAGCCAGAAAGAAAAACACCAGTACAGTATACTAACGCATATATATGGAATTTACAAAGATGATAATGATAACCCTGTATACGAGACAGCAAAAGAGACACAGATGTGTAGAACAGTTTTTTGGACTCTGTGGGAGAGGGCGAGGGTGGGATGATTTGGGAGAATGGCATTGAAACATGTATATTATTATATGTGAAACGAATCGCCAGTCCAGGTTCAATACATGATACAGGATGCTCGGGGCTGGTGTACTGGGATGAACCAGAGGGATGGGATGGGGAGGGATGTGGGAGGGGGGTTGAAGATGGGGAACACATGTACACCAGGGGCAGATTCATGTCAATGTATGGCAAAACCAATACAATAATGTAAAGTAAAAAAATTTTAAAAAGAGCCTTCTCCAACACCACAGTTCAAAAGCATCAATTCTTTGGTGTTCAGCTTTCTTAATGGTCCAACTCTCACATCCATACTGAAAAAACCATAGCTTTGATTAGATGGACTTTTGACAGCAAAATAATGTCTCTGCTGTTTAATATGCTCTCTAGGTTTGAGTGAACTCCAGGAATTGGTGATGGACAGGGAGGCCTGGCATGCTGCGATTCATGGGGTCACAAAGAGTCAGATAAGACTGAGCGACTGAACTGAAGTGAACTGAACTGAACTAAGTTGGTCATAACTTTTCTCCCAAGGAGCAAGGGTCTTTAATTCCATGGCTGCAGTCACCATCTGCAGTGATTTTGGAGCCCCCCAAAATAAAGTCTCGTCACTGTTTCCCCATCTATATGCCACTGAAGTGATGGGACCAGATGCCACAATCTTCGTTTTTTGATGTTGAGTTTTAAGCCAGCTTTTTCACTGTCCTCTTTCACTTTCATCAGAAGGCTCTTTAGTTCCTTTTTGCTTTCTTCCATTAGAGTGGTGTCATCTGCATATCTGAGGTTATTGGTATTTCTCCCAGGAATCTTGATTCTAGCTTGTGCTTCATCCAGTCTGGCATTTCACATGATGTACTCTGCATATAAGTTAAATACGCAGGTTGACAAAATACAGCCTTGACCTATTTGGAAACAGTCCATTGTTCCATGTCCAGTTCTGTTGCTTCTTGACCTGTATATAGATTTCTCAGGAGGCAGGTCAGGTGGTCTGTTACTCCCATCTCTTTCAGAATTTTCCACAGTTTGTTGTGATCTACACAGACAAAGGCTTTAGCATAGTCAACAAAGCAAATGTAGATGTTTTTCTGGAATTCTCTTGCTTTTTCTATGATCCAGCAGATGCTGGCAATTTGATCTCTGGTTCCTCTGCCTTTTCCAAATGCAGCTTGAACATCTGTAAGTTCTCAGTTCACATACTATTGAAGCATAGTTTGGAGAATTTTTAGCATTACTTTTCTAGTCTGTGAGATGAGAAAAATTGTGCAGTAGTTTGAAAATTCTTTGGCATTGTCTTTCTTTGGGATTGGAATGAAAACTGATATTTTCCAGTCCTGTGGCCACTACTGAGTTTTCCAAATTTGCTGGCATATTGAGTGCAACACTTTCACCACATCATCTTTTAGGATTTGAAAGAGCTCAACTGGAATTCCATCACCTCCACTAGCTTTGTTTGTAGTGATGCTTCCTAAGACCCACTTGACTTCACACTTCAGGATGTCTGACTCTACATGAGTGATCACACCTTCGTGGTTATCTGGGTCCTTAAGACATTTTTTTGTATAGTTCTTCTGTGTATACTTGCCACCTCTTCTTAATATCTTCTGCTTCTGTTAGGTCCATATCATTTCTGTCTTTTATTATGCTCATCTTTGCATGAAATATTCCCTTGGTATCTCTAATTTTCTTAAAGAGATCGCTAGTCTTTCCCATTCTATTGTTTTCCTCTATTTCTTTGGATTTATCTCTTAGGAAGGCTTTCTTATCTTTTCTTACTATTCTTTGGAACTCTGCATTTAGATGTATATGTCTTTCCTTTTCTCCTTTACCTTTTACTCTCTTCTTTTCTCAGCTGTTTGTAAGTCCTCCTCAGATAAACATTTTGCCTTTTTTGCATTTCTTTTTCTTGGAGATGGTTTTGATCACCACCTCCTGTACAATGTTACAAACCTCCATCCATAGGTCTTGAGGCACTCTGTCTATCAAATATAACCCCTTGAAACTATTTGTCACTTCCACTGTATAATTGTTATGGTAGAAAGAAGATAATTTATTAGCTCATGCAACAGTGGAAAGCCAGCCTAGGGTATTCAACAAATTAAAACTTTATTTTGTGGAAACTGTCTTTCTCAGCATTCATATAGATGAGTGTGGTTGGGAAATTCTGGGTCAAGTGGCTATCCAACGATCAGGGCAGTTTATTGTAATTTGTAGCTTGATGAGAACCATATGCCATGGGAAGATAAGAGTAATGAAAAAAAGACAAATAAACTATGTGCAGTAAACTGAACAGTTTCTGCTGCTGCTGCATCTAAGTCGCTTCAGTCGTGTCCAACTCTGTGCAACCCCATAGACGGCAGCCCACCAGGCTCCCCTGTCCCTGGGATTCTCCGGGCAAGAACATTGGAGTGGGTTGCCATTTTCTTCTCCAAACAGTTGCTAATGGTCCCTATAATTATTAAATTCTGAATCTATGATATACTTTTACCAGTTAAACTTCACCAGGCAAAAGTCATATTCATGGTCACAGGTTTTTGGTTTCTTTAAACTGGCTTTACATGACATCTATTTGCTATTGCAAGCAGAGGGATAAATTCATTACACTCTAATTTTCATTTTTATAAAAGATTCTTACTATATATCTCTTGGTCTAAGTATACCTAACTCAGACATCACTTCCTTCATGTGCTTAATTTAATATCTATGTTTTATTAAAATATTAAAATCTCAGTAGACTTTTGTAGAACTCTGGCTTTTATTCTACTTTTTATTCTACTATGCAGGCAAGGAAGTATAAGTGGCTAAATAGTATGATATATTTATTAGTATAAAATTTTTCAGAATTGAGCAGCCCCTGAGATGTAATGTAAGAACCCTGTCTATAATGCTAGAAGATCAACCACTGAAATTTATTCTTAAAGCTGCTGCTGCTGCTGCTAAGTCACTTCAGTCGTGTCCGACTCTGTGTGACCCCATAGACGGAAGCCCACCAGGCTCCCCCTTCCCTGGGATTCTCCAGGCAAGAACACTGGAGTGGGTTGCCATTTCCTTCTCCAATGTGTGAAAGTGGAAAGTGAAAAGTGAAAGTGAAGTCGCTCAGTCTTGTCTGACCCTTAGCGACCCCATGGACTGCAGCCTACCAGGCTCCTCCATCCATGGGATTTTCTAGGCAAGAGTATTGGAGTGGCTTGCCATTGCCTTCTCATTCTTAAAGCTAGGACATTGTTATTAATTAATCTCCTATTTTTAATCTATTCATTCAATCAATGTGTATTGAACATCTGACAGTGTCCTAGTTGCATGAGTATAGCATTGAATAAGGGAGAAGGCAATGGCAAGCCACTCCAGTACTCTTGCCTAGAAAATCCCATGGACGGAGGAGCCTGATAGGCTGCAGTCCATGGGGTCGCTGAGTCGGACACGACTGAGCGACTTCACTTTCACTTTTCTACCTTGGAGAAGGACATGGCAACCCACTCCAGTGTTCTTGCCTGGAGAATCCCAGGGACGGGGCAGCCTGGTGGGCTGCCATCTATGGGGTCATACAGAGTCGGACATGACTGAAGTGACTTAGCAGCAGCAGCAGCAGCACTGAATAAACCTGAGGGAAGTCTTTGCCCCAGTGGAGATTACATTTTGGTGGCGGAGAAGAGTAGTAATACACTGGTACATTATAAGAATTGTACATCCAAATCCTACAGGAAAATGTAGAAAAGAGAAATGAAATAGACTTCAATGTAAAATATAGTCAGTGGTGAGTCTATGGTTAACATGAAAAACACATATCTCAACTCAAGATATTCAAATACATTTTTTAAAGCATTGTACCAGGTAAACAAAACATGGCTACCTCGGAAATCAGATAACCAGTAGAAGTATAACAACTCTAGACTCTTGCTTCACATGTGAATGTGAATTTTAGCATCTGAATGCAGGCTCTCTTTGGTTGGGCAAACAGATGCCATTAGGGGACTTAATGTTTTCTTTCAGCTTCAGTTTGCATGTTGTCTACATTAGCCCTCAGCTGTTCTCAATTTGGTCCAAAGCCCCTCTTAGTCATTGCATTTTGAATGAGATAATGCCTGTCAGATGTATACTCAGGGTTCAGGTAATTCTTTATTGATATCTTTGACTACTTGGCCTTTCTTGGAGATTCCTAAGCTTAGAGATTTCCAAAGCTCCAGGCTTTGGAAAGTCCTGCCTGCTAACTTGCTTCAGTCGTGTCCAACTCTGTGCGACCCTATAGACTGTAGCCCACCACGCTTCGCTGTCCATGGAATTCTCCAGGCAAGAATACTCAAGTGGGTTGCCATGCCCCCCTTGAGGGGATATTTCCAACCCAGGAATCGAACCCATGTCTCCTGCATCTCCTGCATTGCAGGCAGATTCTTTACTGCCTAGCCACTGGGGAAGCCCTTTGGAAAGTCATCCTCACCCATTTTTCTTCCTCTCTCTGGTTGCCTGTCATACATTTATGAGTAATTTCATAAGGCATGCCACGTGTGTGTATGCTAAGTCATTTCTCTCACGTCTGACTCTGTGTGACCCTATACCCTGTAGCCCGCCAGGTTCCTCTGTCCATGGGATTTTTCCAAGCAAGAATACTGGTGTTGCCATGCCATCCTCCAGGGGATCTTCCCTGCTGCTGCTGCTGCTGCTGCTGCTGCTAAGTCGCTTCAGTTATGTCTGACTCTGTGCGACCCCATAGATGGCAGCCCACTAGGCTCACCCATCCCTGGGATTTTCCAGGCAAGAACACTGGAGTGGGTTTCCATTTCCTTCTCCAATGTGTGAAAGTGAAAAGTGAAGTCACTCAGTCATGTCTAACTTGTAGCGACCCCATGGACTGTAGTCTACCAGGCTCCTCCGTCCATGGGATTTTCTAGGCAAGAGTACTGGAGTGGCTTGCCATTGCCTTCTCCGGGGATCTTCCCTATGCAGGGATAAAACCCTGTCTCTTAGATCTCCTGTATTGACAGGTGATTTCTTTACAACTAGTACCACCTGGGAAGCCCCAAGGCATGACACATCCTTAGGAAAAGCTGCCTATGCAGTTGTTAGCTTTCATTCAATTTCAATCATATTTTCCAATGATAACTCTGCACCTTATCTATTTCAAACTCTGGCCTTCAAACAGAGATCAAAGTTCACAGTGAGCAGTAGGAAAGACCATGATGAAAAAAGTGCTATATGGAGAAGAAGGAAGGTACTAATGAGAAATATTGTCAGGTTCCAGTGTTACCACAAATTCATGTTCCTGACACACAGTGAGGCCAAACAGACTGAATTTGGAGCAGTGGTGGTGGTTTAGTCACTAGGTCGTGTCTGACTCTTGCAACCCCACGGATTGTAGCCTGCCAGGCTTCTCTGTCTATGGGATTTTCCAGGCAAAATACTGCAGAGGATTTCCATTTCCTTCTCCAGGGGATCTTCCCAAGCCAGGGATTGAACCTGGGTCTCCTGAATTGCAGGCATGTTCTTTACTGACTGAGCCACCAGGGAAGCCTAGTTTGGAGTTTGGAGCAGAGAAAGGTTTATTGAAGTGTCATGCTAGAAGAAGAGTGGGCTTAAGCCCTATAAAGCCCCAGTTCCTCAAAGAGTTGGCAGAACACTTTTTAAAGCCACGTGAGGGAAGGGGTGGCAGATTCTGTTATCAGTTTGTGCACAATTCTCTGTTTGACTGATGGTAAGTAAACAGGGTGGTATCACAGGGGTTAAAATCATCCATTTTAAGGCTCCAGGAGGATTGGGGTTATGTGCCCTTGGTCACTTCGTTTCAGTTCAGTCTCTCAGTCATGTCCAACATTTTGTGACCCCATGGACTGCAGTACGCCAGGCTTTCCTGTCCATCAACAACTCCTGGAGCTCACTCAAACTTACGTCCATTGAGTCAGTGATGCCATCCAACCATCTCATTCTCTGTCATCCCTTTCTCCCACCTGCAATCATTCCCAGCATCAGGGTCTTTTCAAATGAGTCAGTTCTTCGGATCAGGTGGCCAAATTTTTCAACTTCAGCATCAGTCCTTCCAATGAATATTCAGGACTGAATTCCTTTAGAATGGACTGGTTGGATCTCCTTGCTGTTCAAGGGACTCTCAAGAGTCTTCTCCAACACCACAGTTCAAAAGCCCTTGGTCATCAAGTACTCAACATCTTCCCTTTGTTGGAGAGGGGGAGATTTTTACACCTGCAAAACAACTCAGGAAATGTGCATCAGGTATATCATCTAGGTACTTCAGAGAGGAGCTGAAGTAGAGGATATGGAGGAGGGGTCTGTCCCAGGAAGGCCCTGGGGGTCCTGCTCTTTTGCGCCAGTTAATTCACTATATTCACAGGGATAAATAAATCATAGCTTACTTAATGCCTGATCTATTAAATTTGGTGTGGTGCACCATTATATATATTTTTAATTGAAATGTGATCGACATATTGTGTTATTGTTTAGTCACTAAGTCATGTCTGATTCTTTTTTTTTATTTTATTTTTATTGGAGGCTAATTATTTTACAATATTATATTGGTTGGTTTTGCCATACATTGACATGAATCTGCCCCGGGTGTACATGAGTTCCCCTTCCTGAACCCCCCTCCCACCTCCCTCCTCCCCTTATCCTCCCTCTGGGTCATCCCCGCACATCAGCCCCGAGCATCCTGTAACATGCATCGAACCTAAACCGGCAATTTGTTTCACATATTATAATATACATGTTTCGATGCCATTCTCCCAAATCATCCCACCCTCACCCTCGCCCACAGAGTCCCAAAGACTGTTCTATACATCTGTGTCTCTTTTGCTGTCTCGTATACAGGGTTGTCATTTCCATCTTTCTAAATTCCATATATATGCGTTAGTATACTGTATTGGTGTTTTTCTTTCTGGCTTACTTCACTCTGTATAATAGGCTCCAGTTTCATCCACCTCATTAGAACTGATTCAAATGCATTCTTTTTAATGGCTGAGTAATACTCCATTGTGCATATGTACCAAAGCTTTCTTATCCATTCGTCTGCAGATGGACATCTAGGTTGCTTCCATGTCCTGGCTATTATAAACAGTGCTGCAGTGAACATTGATTCTTTTTGAGACCCCATGGACTGTAGCCTGCCAGGCTCCTTTCTCCATGGGGTTTCCTAGGCAAGATATGGGAATGGGTTGCCATTTCCTTCTCCAGGGGTATTCCCGACCCAGGGAATATCCTGACCTCAGGGATTGAACCTGAGTCTCCTGCATTGCAGGCAGATTCTTTACCACTGAGTCACTGGTGAAGCCAAACTGACTTATTGCACAGTATTAATTTCAGGTGTACAAAATAAAGATGTGATATTTGTATATATGCATAATCAATGATCACCACAGTAAGTCCTGTTAACATCCATCACCACACATAGTTACAGAATTTCCTTTCTTGTGATGACAACTTTCAAGTTTTACTCTTTTAGCAAATTTCAAATACTCAGCACAGTATTATTAACTATAGTCACCATGCTGTACATTATAGACTCAAGACTTATTTACTTATTTCTTATTTACTTTGTAACTGGAGGTCTTTAGCTTTTGATTTTCTTCCCATTTCCTCTGCCCTCCACACGCACATACACACAGCTTGCAATCTGTATTCAGCATCTATGAGCTTGTATTATTTGTTAATTTACATATATAAATATTTATAAGTATATATAATATAAATATATATAAATATTTATGTGTGTATATAGATATATATGGAGAAGGAAATGGCAACCCACTCCAGTATTCTTGCCTGTAGAATCCCAGGGACAGAGGAGCCTGGTGGGCTGCTGTCCCTGGGGTCGCACAGAGTCGGACACGACTGAAGTGACTTAGCAGCAGCAGCAGCAGCATAGATATATATATGATCCACATATAAGTGCAATTATAAGGTATCTGGCTTTGTCTGACTTATTTCACTTAGCATAGTGTCCTCAGGGTCCATCTATGTTGTTGCAAATAATGAGATTTAAATAGCAGATCCTTTCCCTGATATGGCAATGAGCCTCAGCTGGGCCTGCTACAGCAGGGCCTGTGCAGCTGCTTCTGCCTAAAAACAGCAATAAGTGGAGACTTCCCCACCAACATAATTTCCTGCCAATCCCTGCTTTCCTCAAGAGTCATTGTATAATCTCTGTCATCTGCTTTCCAAGTAAAGAATGAAAGGGTCACCCATAGAATCAGCTCTGCTCAGACCAGTTTTCCTGCTTCCTGTAACCTTTTAAATAAGCGTTATACTCTCCCTCCCAAGCACAAATCTACCCCAAACAATACTAATGGGAGAGATTCTGCTGCTGAAATTGGACTTTGCTGACTTTGTTTTCTGAAAATGAGTTCAGCCCTTTGAAAAATACAGAGTTAAGAAAGGCTCTTAAACACGACCCCTTCCTCTACTGTTTCTATCCATATGTAACTCTGCAAATGAAACTATCTGTTTCACAAGCCTAGTCAAGGCCTTAACATGGTTTCTCACACTACCTTTAGTTTCATCTTAACGAGGGTGCACATAAACTCTTATAACACCCAGATTCTTAAACATTTGAGGCTAGTCCTGACATGTTGTAGAGTCATAAATGCAATATTACTAAAATCAGAAGCATAAAAAAAAACATGGCCTCCTTATTTCATCTTCCTCATGATTTCATGCCATATACACTGTTTTTCATGGCACAGGAAATTTTCTCCTATTCATCTTTAACTGCATACAAAGCTCAATCTTACTGCGCCTGGAGTTCCAGAACCCCTAATTTCTGACTAGGTTGAGAAAGTGTCTTTTTATTTCATGGTTGCAGTCACCATCTGCAGTGATTTTGGAGTCCAAAAAAATAAAATCTGCCACTATTTCCACTGTTTCTCCATCTATTTGCTGTAAAGTGATGGGACCGGATGTCATGATCTTAGTTTTCTCATTGTTGAGCTTTAAACCAACTTTTTCACTCTCCTCTTTCACTTTCATCAAGAGGCTCTTTAGTTCTTCTTCACTTTCTGCCATAAGGGTGCTGTCATCTGCGTATCTGAGGTTACTGATATTTCTCCCAGCAATCTTGATTCCAGCTTGTGCTTCATCCAGTCCAGCATTTCTCATGACGTACTCTACATATAAGTTAAATAAGCACGGTGACAATATACAGCCTTGACGTACTCCTGTCCTGGACTGGAACCAGTCTTTTGTTCTATGCCCAGTTCTGTTTCTTCCTGACATTTCTCAGGAGGCAGGTCAGGTGGCCTGGTATTCCCATTTCTTGAAGAATTTTCCACAGCTTATTGTGATCCACAGAGTCAAAGGCTTTGGCATAGTCAATAAAGCAGAAATAGATGTTTTTCTGGAACTCTCTTGCTTTTTCGATATTCAAGTGGATGTTGGCAATTTGATCTCCGGTTCCTCTGCCTTTTCTAAAACCAACTAGAACATCTGGAAGTTCACGGTTCATGTATTGCTGAAGCCTGGCTTGGAGAATTTTGAGCATGACTTTCCTAGCGTGTGAGATGAGTGCAATTGTGTGGTAGTTTGAGCATTCTTTGGCATTGCTTTTCTTTGGGGTTGGAATGACAACTGATCTTTTCCAGTCCTGTGGCCACTGCTGAGTTTTCCAAATTTGCTGACATATTTAGTGCAGCACTTTCACAGCATCATCTTTCAGGATTTGAAATAGCTCAACTGGAATTCCATCACCTCCGTTAGTTTTGTCCGTAGTGATGCTTCCTAAGGCCCACTTGACTTCACATTCCAGAATGTCTGGCTCTAGGTGAGTGATCACACCATTGTGACTATCTTGGTCATGAAGATCTTTTTTGTACAGTTCTTCTGTGTATTCTTGCCACCTCTTCTTAATATCTTCTGCTCCTGTTAGGGTCATACGACTTCTATCCTTTATTGAGCCCATCTTTGCATGAAATATTCCCTTTGTAACTCTAATTTTCTTGAAGAGATCTCTAGTCTCTCCCATTCTATTATTTTCCTCTATTTCTTTGCACTAATCACTGAGAAACGCTTTCTCATCTCTCCTTGCTATTCTTTGGAACTCTGCATTCAAATGGATATATCTTTCCTTTTCTCCTTTGATTTTTGCTTCTCTTCTTTTCACAGCTATTTGAAAGGCCTCCTCAGAGAGCCATTTTCCTTTTTTGCATTTCTTTTTATTGGGGTGGGTCTTGCTCCCTGTCTCCTATACAGTGCCATGATCCTCTATCAGATCTAGTCCCTTAAATATATTTCTCATTTCCACTGTATAATCATAAGGGATTTGATTAGGTCATATCTGAATGGTCTAGTGATTTTCCCTACTTTCTTCAATTTAAGTCTGAATTTGGCAATAAGGAGTTCATGATCTGAGCAAAAGTCAGCCCCTGGTCTTGTTTTTGCTGACTGTATAGAGCTTCTCCATTTTTGGCTGCAAAGAATATAATCAATCTGATTTCAGTGTTGGTCATCTGGTGATGTCCCTGTGTAGTCCTCTCTTGTGTTTTTGGAAGAGGGTGTTTGCTAAGACCAGTGGGTTCTCTTGGCAAAACTCTATTAGCCTTTACCCTGCTTCATTCTGTACTCCAAGGCCAAATTTGCCTGTTATCTTGACTTCCTACTTTTGCATTCCAGTCCCCTTTAATGAAAAAGACATCTTTTTTGGGTGTTAATTCTAGAAGGTCTTGTAGATCTTCATAGAACTGTTCAACTTCAGCTTCTTCAGCATTACTGATTGGGGCATAGACTTGGATTACCATGATATTGAATGGTTTGCCTTGCAAACGAACAGAGATCGTTCTGTCTTTTTTGAGGCTGTATCCAAGTAATGCATTTTGGATTCTTTTGTTGACTATGATGGCCTACTCCATTTCTTCTAAGGGATTCTTCCCCACAGTAGTAGATATATTGGTCATCTGAGTTAAATTCACCCATTCCAGTCCATTTTAGTTTGCTGATTCCTAAAATGTCAGTGTTCACTCTTTCCATCTCCTGTTTGACCACTTCCAATTTGCCTTGATTCATGGACCTAACATTCCAGGTTCCTATGCAGTATTGCTCTTTACAGCATCAGACATTGCTTCCATCACCTGTCACATCCTCAACTGGGTGTTGTTTTGGCTTTGGCTCTGTCTCTTCATTCTTCCTGGAGTCATTTCTCCACTGATCTCTAGTAGCATATTGGGCACCTACCGACCTGGGGAGGTCATCTTTCTAGGTTCACCAACCTATATAGCATATTAAAAAGCAGAGATATTACTTTGCTAGCAAAGGTCTGTCTTGTCAATCTATGGTTTTCCCAGTAGTCATGTAGGAATGTGAGAGTTGGACTATAAACAAAGTTGAGCACCGAAGTATTGATGGTTTTGAACTGTGGTGTTGGAGAAGACTCTTGAGAGTCCCTTGGACTGCAGGAAGATCCAACCAGTCCATTCTAAAGAAATCAGTCCTGAATGTTCATTGGAAGGACTGTTGTTGAAGCTGAAACTCCAATACTTTGGCCACCTGATGCAAAACCTGACTCAGTTGAAAAGACCCTGATGCTGGGAAAGATTGAAGGTGAGAGGAGAAGGGGACGACAGAGGATGAGATGGTTGGATGGCATCACTGACTCAATGGACATGAGTTTGAGTGAGCTCCAGGAGTTGGTGATGGACAGAGAGTCCTGGCGTGCTTCAGTCCATGGGGTTGCAAAGATTCGGACATGACTGAGTGACTGAACTAAACTGAACTAAATTTCTGGCTAGCCTTAGATGTAGGGTAAATTTCTTCCTAGCATATCAGCCAAGCGAAGGGCTGACTTCTGTGACTCAACTTTGGTGGGGGTGGGGGAGGGGTGCATGGGTATTTCTTCATCCCTGTCTTCTCCTACCCTTATCATCCTTCCCCAAATCCAGTATGTCCCATGAATACCTAATCGAAGCCTGTCTAACCATGCTATGAATGCAATTATTACTCTGCTACAGAACCCTGAGGCGTGCCCAAGTGGGTTCTGGAATATAGCAGGATTACAAAGTTCTCTATAAGGCAATGTGTAATAAAAGACCATCTCTCCTTTTTTCTTCTCCCTAACTTAAGCCATGTCCTTTCAAGGGTGGAGAGAGAAGATAAGAGGCCTATGAATCTCACTGTTAGTTTCCTTTCCTTCTCTACTTCATTTCTATTCCTTTTCTTTCCAACCGGCATCCAGAAGGGAATGTATTGGTTTCCCACTCTCCTGTTTTGTGTGTGTTTGTGTTTTTTCCTTTGTGGTAAGGATTCCTCTCATATCATATTCTTCCTTTTTTTCTAGAGCCACTAAGTTTCATGGTTCATCATTAATGGTGGAAGGCATAGTTTCAGTACACTGTGAATGAAATGTCTAAGCTCTAATATTAATAGAGCTAGTTAGACCACCATGCCTGGTTCTTGACTTGTTAAAAGTGTGCGAAATTAAGAAACCTATATTCTCTTTGAAAAGGCTACTTTTCTGCACAATTTCATAAGGAGAGAACAATTTTAGAGGCAAAACTGTTATTTGACCTCTTTATTTTTAGTGGCACATACTCCCTTACTTCCTCTGTTGTTGGATGGTAAGTTTTGTGGTTCAACCTTGGAAGTGGAAAAAAGGCAGATGATTTAAGGAGAAGTGAAATATGTCATTTGAAGTATTAAAAATGTTAGACCCATTTTGAAAATTTTAACTATCTAACAAGTGTCTGTAGAACAGGTCTGTAGAAGGTTTATCTAATGAAACTTTAATCTGAACTCTACAACATTATCAATTACCTAGTAGGGGGTTGATTTCCACCTTAGTGTCAAATGTTTGAGTAGAATATATATTTCAAAATCAATCTATTGTATTGCCCTACAGCCATTCAGGGCATTGCCTAGTGAAAAGGGAGAAGAAGGGAAAGTGGAGAGGAATGAAGAAGAAAGAGAGAGGAGGGAAGAAAAGAGAAAGAAGGAAGAATGGAAGGAAGAAAATAAAACTCTTGAGTGACTTCCTTTGCAGAATCCCCCTGATGTGAGTCAATATTATTCTCTCATTTTTCCCTTTATATAAAGACTGTGCTCCCACATATTTTATTAAAGATGGTCAATTGTACATTATTATTATTATCCCCATTTTGCTCCATTATATGAAGAATTATTTGAAAGCTGGAGAGAATTCCATAAAGGTAAACTTGATAAGATTCATTATGTAGAAAGCATCTTCAACAGCCAGTCAGTTCTACACAAAGAGGAACAAAATGTGGTAACTTTCTGGATTTGTTGGGCTAGAAATTACCTTGAAACCACTGTGATATTAAGATACTCTATGCAACTTCTCTTGTATACTTTCACTGTATCTCTAGGTTAAAACTCCCCAAATGCATACCTGCCACTCAAATTGCATATGTAACATACTCAGAAAAGAGTGAATCAAGGAACTTGCTCTGTAGGAAACAGGACCTTCTCAAGGCATATTTATTTTCAGGAAAAAAAGCACTCAAATTACCCTTAGCATGCATATATTTCACTGTAATTTCAGCCATGAAATTAAAAGACGCTTACTCCTTGGAAGGAAAGTTATGACCAACCTAGATAGTATATTAAAAAGCAGAGACATTACTTTGCCAACCAAGGTCCGTCTAGTCAAGGCTATGGTTTTTCCAGTGATCCTGTATGGATGTGAGAGTTGGACTGTGAAGAAAGCTGATCGCCGAAGAATTGATGCTTTTGAACTGTGGTGCTGGAGAAGACTCTTGAGAGTCCCTTGGACTGCAAGGAGATCCAACCAGTCCATTCTAAAGGGGGTCAATCCTGGGTGTTCATTGGAAGGACTGTTGCTAAAGCTGAAACTGCAATACTTTGGCCACTTCATGCGACGAGTTGACTCACTGGAAAAGACTCTGATGTTGGGAGGGACTGGGGGCGGGAGGAGATGGGGACGACAGAGAATGAGATGGCTGGATGGCATCACCGACTCTGTGGACATGAGTTTGAGTGAACTCTGGGAGTTGGTGATGGACAGGGAGGCCTGGCGTGCTGTGATTCATGGGGTCGCGGAGAGTCGGACACAACTGAGCGACTGAACTGAACTGAACTGAAGACAAATCTACATCATCTCTTTGATTTCCGGATTGCAGATAATATCTTTTGGAGCTTAGTTTATATTATTATACTTAATGTGCTAAAAATTAAAGATGTCAACAGAACATCTCTGTATCAGATCAGATCAGATCAGATCAGATCAGTCGCTCAGTCGTGTCCGACTCTCTGCGACCCCATGAATCACAGCACGCCAGGCCTCCCTGTCCATCACCAACTCCCGGAGCTCACTCAAACTCATGTCCACAGAGTCGGTGATGCCATCCAGCCATCTCATTCTCCGTCGTCCCCTTCTCCTCCCGCCCCCAACCTTTCCCACCATCAGAGTCTTTTCCAGTGAGTCAACTCGTCGCATGAGGTGGCCAAAGTATTGCAGCTTCAGCTTTAGCATCAGTCCCTCCAATGAACATCCAGGATTGATCTCCTCTACAATGGACTGGTTGGATCTCCTTGCAGTCCAAGGGACTCTCAAGAGTCTTCTCCAACACCACAGTTCAAAATCATCGATTCTTCGGCGATCAGCCTTCTTCACAGTCCAACTCTCACATCCATACATGACCACGGGAAAAACCATTGCCTTGACTAGATGGACCTTGGTTGGAAAAGTAATGTCTGCTTTTTAATATACTATCAAGGTTGGTCATAACTTTCCTTCCAAGGAGCAAGCGTCTTTTAATTTCATGGCTGCAATCAGCATCCGCAGTGATTTTGGAGCCCAAAAAAATAAAGTCTGACACTGTTTCCACTGTTTTTCCATCTATTTCCCATGAAGTGATGGGACCAGATGCCATGATCTTTGTTTTCTGAATGTTGAGCTTCAAGCCAACCTTTTCACTCTCCTCTTTCACTTTCATCAAGAGGCTTTTGAGTTCCTCTTCACTTTCTGCCATAAGGTTGGTGTCATCTGCATATCTGAGGTTATTGATATTTCTCCCAGCAATCTTGATTCCATCTTGTGCTTCTTCCAGCCCAGCGTTTATTACCTATTAAATAAAATCTTGAGACTATGTAGAACTATGTGTAGAAGATTTATTTCAAAGATTAGTGTTAAGGGGGGGGCAATTTCTCCTCTTAATTTTATTGGATGGCAATTAAAATGAAATAAGGAAGATTGTCAGGAGAAAATCAAATTCACCATGTGTGCACAGGGAATCCACTTAAATATGAAGAATTCCAAAGACAGTAAGGCAAGGTGAGGAATATGTGTGTGTGTGTGTGTGTGTGTGTGTGTGTGTGTGTATTCTGGACTAAGGAGAAGGTGATAGGGATATGAAATTTCAAGGGGAAATAAGGTAATTCACAGGAAGACAAAATGAATTACTGTTTGGCAATCAAATGTTTCCTGGGTCGTCCAAAGACACAGAGAGAACACTGATCAAATGAGTTTTGCTAGGATCCTTTCTGTCTACCCACTAAGTTATACTACACGGTAGTGATCTATGGTGATAGCTTCTTTCTGGGGAAGGCTGCCTATCTTACATTCTTTCAGGCAATAAAGGGGAAGTTCAGAATTTCTTCCTGAGTCTTATGGGCCTGGCTTGTTTTCAGCTTAAAATAATCTCCATGCCAGGATGGGGTGTAGTACCTATCCATTTTAGTGTAGCTGACTGTAAGATTTAATGCTGTTTTTCTCATAAATCTTAAGCTGTAATGCCAAATTAAATGTTCTCACATATATATTATAATATTCCTTACATCTTGAAGCCAAGGAAATATGCTTACTATAATTTCTAAAGAAGTAAGTGATTAAATGATAAATTCCTCTTTATAGCAAAATGTAGGCTTTAAAGCACCAAGGCCTAAACTATCAAATTAGAGGTTGATTTTTATAATTTTTATTCTAGCTTTAGAATAGTATTCAATCCTAGATGACGAAAAGATGGATTTGATAAATTTTGGACTCAAGCAGACAATCACAGGCCCCAAAGTGAAAATATATCAGGAATTATTTTCTGACATACACAAATTCATCTCATTTTACTTTATTTTATTTGCTTTTTCCATAGCTTCCTAAACAATGTTGTACTGAACTTTGTGTGACATATGTATGTATTTGCATGCCCATCCATCCAATCATTCATTTATTCCTTTGTTAACTGTGTCAGGGGTTCTGCTAAATGTTGAGGATACAATGGTGAAAATTGGCATGATCTACTCCTATATGGAATTTAAATTAGTGAGAGGAAATTAGATAGTAAACCAGTATGCAAAATGACTGGATTTTTGTTGTAATATTTATGAAAGAAATAAATGGGATGTTGAAATACAGAAAATAGAGTAGTCAGAAATGTCCTCTCTGAGGACATGACATTTGAATTGAGACTTGAACAGGAGGATGAACAATGAAAGGGAGCTATAGAAAATGTCAGCAAATTGCAGGGAACAAAGAATAATATATAGTTATATAGACTACAGCTATTTCACATCTGTAATTTTCAGTAGACTTTATCATTATTTTAATACTATTTGTACATCCAGATTAGATGGTTAAGGAATTTACTCTCATCTACCACTTTCTGTATTGCAAAAAATAAACTATATTTTAAGTTGTGTTTTTAATATGTGTACTGTCTAAAATTTTATCAACTTTTGCCTCTTATATACTATTATATTCAAAATATCATGCTATGTGCTGAGGATCAAAAAGATAAGGAAAAAAACTATATGTTAACTATCCTCATCAAGTGAACAGTCTGGTAAGAGAGACTACATATGTAAACAAATAATTAAAATAAATGTGACAAAATCAATTTGTATGGAAATACAAAAAACCTTGAATAGCCAAAGCAATCTTGAGAAAGAAGAATGGAACTGGGGGAATCAACCTGCCGGACTTCAGGCTCTACTACAAAGCCACAGTCATCAAGACAGTATGGTACTGGCATAAAGACAGAAATATAGATCAATGGAACAAAATAGAAAGCCCAGAGATAAATCCATTCACCTATGGACACCTTATCTTTGACAAGGGAGGCAAGAACATTCAATGGAGAAAAGACAATCTCTGTAACAAGTGGTGCTGGGAAAACTGGTGAACCACTTGTAAAAGAATGAAACTAGAACACTCCCTAACACCATACACAAAAACAAACTCAAAATGGATTAAAGATCTAAATGTAAGACCAGAAACTATAAAACTCCTAGAGAAGAACATAGGCAAAAAAAACACTCTGACATAAATCACAGCAGGATCCTCCATGATCCACCTCCCAGAATATTGGAAATAAAAGCAAAAATAAACAAATGGGACCTAATGAAAATTAAAAGCTTCTGCACAGCAAATGAAACTCTAAGGAAGGTGAAAAGACAGCCTTCAGAATGGAAGAAAATAATAGCAAATGAAGCAACTGACAAAGAATTAATCTCAAAAATATACAAGCAACTCCTGCTGCTCAATTCAAGAAAAATAAATGACCCAATCAAAAAATGGGTCAAAGAGGTAAACAGACATTTCTCCAAAGAAGACATACAGATGGCTAACAAACACATGAAAAGATGCTCAACATCACTCATAATCAGAGAAATGCAAATCAAAACCACAATGAGATACCATTTCATGCCAGTCAGAATGGCTGCTATCCAAAAATCTACAAGCAATAAATGCTGGAGAGGGTGTGGAGAAAAAGGAACCCTCTTACACTGTTGGTGGGAATGCAAACTAGTACAACCACTATGGAGAACAGTGTGGAGATTCCTTAAAAAACTGGAAATAGAACTGCCATATGACCCAACAATCCCACTCCTGGACATACACACCGAGGAAACCAGATTTGAAAGAAACACATGTACCCCGATGTTCATCACAGCACTGTTTATAATAGCCAGGACATGAAAGAAACCTAGATGTCCACCTGCAGATGATTGGATAAGAAATTTTTGGTACATATACACAATGGAGTATTACTCAGCAATTAAAAAGAATACATTTGAATCAGTTCTAATGAGGTGGATGAAACTGGAGCCTATTAAACAGAGTGAAGTAAGCCAGAAAGAAAAACACCAATACAGCATACTAATGCATATATATGGAATTTAAAAAGATGGTAACAATAACCCTGTATACGAGACAGCAAAAGAGACACAGATATACAGAACAGTCTTTTGGACTCTGTGGGAGAGGGAGAGGGTGGGATGATTTGGGAGAATGGCATTGAAACATGTATATTAGCATATGTGAAACCAATCGCCAGTCCAGGTTCGATGCATGATACAGGATGCCCGGGGCTGGTGCACTGGGATGACCCAGAGGGATGGGATGGGGAGGGATGTGGGAAGGGGCTTGAAGATGGGGAACACATGTACACCCGGGGCAGATTCCTGTCAATGCATGGCAAAACCAATACAATAATGTAAAGTAATTAGCCTCCAATTAAAATAAATAAATTTAAAAAAAGAAAATAAATGTGACAAATGGTCTTAAAAGAGAGACAAGGTGTGAAGGAAATCAGTTGTAAAGTCACCAATGCAGTCCAGTATATTTGAGACTTCTTGAAGTAAAGTTGTTTATTCTAGAGCAAAGAGAATCTCTGGAATTAAAATTATAAGGTAAAGTGTATCTTAGTCTAGCAAACAAAATATACTTTTAATGAACTGTGCAATAAATAGAGGTTGAATAATTGCAAATTATAGTATTACCTTTACTATAAACAGTCTGCTTGCTAAAATAAGACATTTAAGTTGTATAGTTTCAAAAATAATCATGCATATAAATAATAATATTTAAAAGATCTGAACACATTATAATGTATCTTACATATTTCCAGGAAATCTTGTCACTAGCAAGATCTAATCCATGAAGCTACTTAAAATCTGCAGGAAGTCAATGAAACTGTGATTTTTTTCTGCTTTGTAACTTTATATTATTAATTAGTAATGGCCTTAAGTTATTTCATGACACCCCTTCTCCCCTAAATAAAAATATGATGAAGGACCTCCTTACCCCTTTTTAATTGCAAAATGAAAAGTCATCCATCTAAGAGAAGGTCTCTCATTATTTTTGTGGGCCCCTTTGGGGAGTATAAGATTAATAGTCATTCTATATATGTCCATGTGCAATCTGAGAAACTGAAAATAACTTTTAGTTATCTTATCTCTGCAATACTAATTGTCAAGATTTCGAGGGATAATATTTCCTATATATCACCAAATAAATAATTTCTAATATATTTTTAAAAAATATTGGATTTCCCAAAAAGTTTGTTTGGACTTTTCTCTAAATAGGGGTCATTGAAGATATTTAAGCAAGGTCCTCACAATAAGAGAACATTTTAGAAAAGTTAGAGTGTCAACTGTCTACAGAATAAATTGGGTGGGGGCATGATATTCGAAGGAGAAATTTAAAGTAAGTTAAATTCTGAATTTCTTTGGTGGAAATCAAGAGAAGTGATAGAAAAGATGATACAGTGGTAGGATGGTGCTTAGCATATCATTTGGATGTGGTACATGAAGGGGAAAAGGAAAAGAAAAGTCAGTTTTGAAGTGGGCATGCCTGCCATAAACAGAAATGGGAAAGTGATATGGAGAAACAATTGGAGAGAAAATATTATGAGACAACAAGAAAATAGAAAATGTATCTGCTACTTTTCAAATTTCAATCACAATCACTCACTGCAGATGTCTTTCCCTTACATAAACATATAGCCTGTTACCTTTTCAAGAACTTACATTTGACTTCTCTTCTACAACTTTCGGAAGAATTGAAGAAGAAAGAGAATAGATTTTTATAAAGCTAAAAAGGAAAGTACATATTCTATGACTTAAGTAAGGCAGAATCTTGTCTATCCTGTGTTAAATATCATCAGACATTCAATGTTCAAAGCACCTTTTTTGGGGGGGCGGGGCGGAACAGACCATCTTTTTCTTAAAATCAAACTGGAACTTTCCAATATATGCAAAGGAATCCTTGTTATTTAACTGCTTTATCTATGTTAGTCCATTCCTCCCCAACTGACGTGCAAAATCCTGCAATGCTGCTTGGCAAAGGGCTATACTATATTTAATTTTGTACTTGGTATTATTGTTGTTAAACCTGTCTGGCAGTGTGCATTGCTATGAGCATAATCACATCAATATATGTGGTTGTTGAAAATGAAAATGATTAACTTTCTAATGATTAAAACCTGGTCTGGATTCACCTCAAATCTGTATAAATGAGATTACAATCAATGCCCAGTAATTCTCTTCCTGAGGAAGAACACCACTATGCATCTAAACATTTTTCTCTGGAGGTAATTTAATATTTCACAATTGTCCTGTGTGCTATAGTTGTCTATATACCTTTACATAAATGACCTTATTTGACAACAGCAACTACTTGCATAGTAAGAAAGAATGGATACTCTTGTTTTCATTATGTTGAGAAAACTGAACAGCCACAAGGTTCCTTGTTTGTTTAATTTTGTAAAACTAGTAATGGTTCTAAAACCAGAATTCCATACTCCAGTGTTCTTTATGGTCTACCGTATGGTTTCCATATGTTGGGGAGTAATCAAGAAGAGGCTGGCTGTTTGTTTATGTCATTAGAATTCCTCAGTAGTGATTGGGTCAGTTTGATTTATGTCTCACTTTAATTCATGTGCCCAAGAGCTACTGTTATGATTAATCACAAGGAGAAAGAACGTGGTACTTTAACTTTGGTAAAATACATTAAAGGCAGTTTGTAATTTGGGGGACCTAGATCACTTTTCATGTCTCAAATGCTTTCACTTTCTGTTTTAATCACTTCTCTCACAGCTTTACTTTCCTCATGACTCTCGTGTCACTAGTCTTGTATATATTTAATCTATTTTTTCCAATAAATTAATTTAGATCTGTCACACTGGGGGTCTCCTTTCATTTTTTTCCACAGAAAATTTAATTTCTAACTTCAGTGTCACACATCTCTCACCAACATATTTTTGTGATTACCTGTAACTTCTTTTATCACCAACTAACATGCATTGATGGCATCAAAATTAAATTCCACAGGATGGATACAGCCAACATTAGACAAGGTCAAGGAACTTAAACTTTGTGTGTTTGTTGCATATGTCACATTTAGCCTCTACACTTGTTTTATTTCCAGTATTCATGAGCCTTGAGCTGGCCATAGAGGAAAACAATGGAGATTTATTGCCATGTTTATATTTTCCAAAAATATGAAGTCATACCTACTAATCCCATCTGCCTTTTGAGATGTGACATGAATGTTGTGAGCTCTGAGCTTCCTTTTGCATCATAGTATCAGCAAGACTGGTATGATATATAGGTTTCTAGCAAATCAGGAATGCTTAGTGAAGTGGCTTAGGCAGAAGCATTAAGTCCAGAAACCTCTACATGATGGTATTAGTATCTTATATAATAAAAAATAAATGCATTGACATTGGAAAGTAGGTAATATGTCTATTTCTCACTTCAACTCCTTAGAACTTAAGATAAAATTTAAGGAATGTCTTTAATTTCTTATCCTCTTAAAAAACAGGAGATATTGCTTTGATACTCTCAACAAATACAGCAATGTAAAGTGGGGTGGGGCAGGCATCATTGATCTATTCAGTCAAATAATGGTGAGTTTTGTATATGAATAAGCAACATGAAAACAAAAGTCAATATAGGCAGAACAAGCATTTGGGAGTGTCTAGAGAGAGTAAATGTAATGATTTTACAATTGTTAATGATAAAGATATGGATATTTTACCAGGAATGATGTCTCACTTATGCAAATACCTTAATCTTGTGTTGAATCTAAATTTATAACTTTCCAACCTTTCCTTATATGTAAAGGCAACAGAAGGAAAGGCTTATCAAAATGCAAGAGTTTAGAGCACACCAGTTTGAAATCACTGAGTTTCTGAAGTTTGGCCTCCACAGAATATTTGCAGAAGCTGAATAACAGTTGTGTCAACAGCTACCAATATGTAATGACTTGAAATGAGGCAAGTTTAAGTTTCTGGCAGAGTAGATGCTTCTCTACCTTTCATTAAAATAGTTTGACCAATGAGAAATTGCTGGAAAATATCTAAAGCAAAAGCCATAGCCAAATCAAAACTACCTTGTGGCAAGTGATAATCTTCACCTTGACATGTGCAAATGGTTATATTCTGGCCAGTGGTTTACTGTATGTTTGGGGTATTTAATTAGAATGAAAGAATGGCACATGCCTAATACATCATCTCTTTTGATCAAGAAAATATCTTCCCTGTCTCCTTCCTCACCCCTAGGATGAGTTTATCTCCTTTTTTTTCATTTTTTCCTCCTTCCCCTCTCTTCCTTCTTTCCTGTCACCCTTCTTCCCTTCCTTTAATAAATGAGAATAGGCTAAGTTTTGCTGCAGTAACAAATGAACCCTGAAATCCCAGTAGTATAATGAAACACATATTTATTACTTCCTCATGTCACACACCAACATGAGCTGGGTGGCTTACCTGGGTTGTACTCAGAGTGGTGATTTAGGGTTCCAAGTTCCCTCTATCATGTGGCTAAAATATTTAAACTAAAGTACATGATTTCTAGGACTGCCATGGTAGATGGAAAAGAGAATGTAGATTAATTGCACAGATATTTTTATGGCCAGGCTTGATAATGACACTCGACCCTTCCTGAGTTGTTAAGGAGGATGGGAAATATGGTCTTATCAAGAAGAAATTGAAATAAAATTCAATGAACACATAGCATTTTCTCTGACATAGTATTGGTTTATCCATGATTTGCTATACTTATCAGTATTTTTTAACCCTATCACACTAGATAATAGTATATATTCTGTCTTTTTACCAATCTCGTGGGTATTAGTAAGAAAAGCTTAGGACTTTGCATATGTATATATGACTAGATATATGAAAGGGTAAATAATGAATATAAACATTCCAAATTCATTCTCACTCTGACTGTATATCTTAGTTTCTTGATTCAAACTCTTTCTTCTAGTTTTACTTACTATTAATATAGGAATTAATCATCAGTATTAGGTAATTCTTCAGGAACAGAAAAATATTTTAGAACCTATGGCCGTATGTGTTAGGAAGAAAATATAATAATTCTTCTTGAGTTATGTTATATATATATATGTTATATAAATATCCCATAAAGAAGGGAAAACCCTTGTCCATGCTCTATCTGCTTCCTAGTAATCACTTATATACCCAAACACTTAAACTTGTACCAAAACCACAATATTGAACAAATTACTTAGTATCTGAGCCACTGAATGGGCTATATTTTATTGGAGGCAAGGTTGATAGAATCTGATAAGTGAAAAAAGAAACATAATATTATAAGAACACAAGTAGTATACACTAAAACATTTGTAAACTCCTGTAAGTTTGTTTAAGCACCCTTGTAAAGAAGACAGATATGGACATATGTACTTTGAAATTTTTAAGTATTATGCCAATATTATCCTGGTCATCAATATAAATGAAATGTATACAACTGACTGACAGAAATGATATAAAGAAGACCTGCTTATGTTTGAATATGAGCCAAGGACATGGCAAGCATTTGGACAAGTAGAGTGATGTTCTTTACAAAGATTAAATTGTGTATACTCAGCTCCTGTTCACCATGACTATAGCCTGGCATATGTGTTATAATGAGAAAATCTACAAGGTTATGAGGTTAAGTAAATAGGAGGAAAGTGACCAATTCTCTAGTTTCCACATGGAGGGTTGCTTGTGGGAGGGGGAGATGAGGATTAGATAAAAAGTGATACAACCAGGAGATGGTTTTGGAGTTGTAAGCAAAAGGCAATGTAAGGAATTTCTGTGCTTAATCTAGCTAACTTTTCTCCCTAATCTGGTAGACATCTAAATAAATTAAATGTTGTACATTTCACAGGCACTCAACATTTCTACCTAGAAGGCATTGTCCATGAATGGTCTGTATTCATGCCAACTCTATCTCTGAGATATATTCAGAACATTTTGCCGTCATTCATCATCGTAAGGGTCACATTAGGCTATTATCATCATCATCTCTCATTCAGACTATTTCAGGAATTACAACTAGTCCCTCTTTTCATGCTCACTGTCCCCTACTTCTTTTCTCTCTTTAGCGCCCAGAGAGCCCCTTTCAAAATTTAAATGATGGCATGACACCCCTCCACTTACAAGTCTCTGATGACTCTTCTTCTCATTGAGGATAAGAAAATTTAAGCTGCAGCCTTGGTTTAAAAATTTCTATGACTCAACAGCTTGTAATCTATCTGAAGTTACTCTATCTTTCCTCCTTCACAGATCCCTGTTCGTAAGCTACACTGACCTCTTTGAGTCCTTCCTCAAACATGTCAACCATGGACTTAACTCAGGGCCTCTGTAGTGTCTGTTCACTTCACTTGTAATGTTCTTCCCTCAGATACTTACATGAGTCACATTCTCACTTCATTACATTATGATCTCTGCTTAAATTACAGCTTGTCAAAGAAGCCATCCATGACCTCCAGCATGCTTCATTATATTGTCCTGCTTTATTTTGCTTCATCTTTTGAAATTACCACTACTTGTTATATTGACTATATTTTATTTTTATTTTCTTTCTTGTGTAGAATATAAGCTATAAGAGAATAGGAATTTCTGGTGTTTTTTTGCCATTATATTCTTATGACCCCAAAAAGACAGAGTGTATAGAAGACATTCATTAAATATCTGTTAAGAATAAAAATATAGGGAGTGGGTGAAATGGGTGAAGGGGATTAAGAAATAGAAGCCCCTAGTTATAAAATAAATAAGCCAGGGGATGTAATATACAACATAAGAAAGATGGTCAGTAATATTGTAAAAATTTCTGTGATGACAGGTTAGTAAACTTACTGTGGTGATCATTTCATACATTTCAATGTATGCAAATGTTCACTCACTCTGTAGTATGCCTAAAACTACCATAATATTGTACATCAACTGTATTTCAATTAAAATCTTTTAAAAGAATAAACGCTGAAAAATAATATACATATGTATATGTGTATATATATATATATATATATATGTAAAAAGAAAAAGCTTATTTTCCAGAAGTTGGGGTTTTCTAGTGCTACATAAAGAACACCAAAACTTGGCATATTAAAACCACAGTTATTTCATTATAGCACAAACTTCTATGTCAGAAATTCAAACAGGGCCAGGGGTGTTTAGTTAACAGATCGCCTGATCTACTGAGATTGTCTGACTTGGTCTGTTGTCTTGACAGAGGTGGCTAGGATGCTGGACTCAGTGGTTTCTGTCAGGGGGAATACCTTGACATGGCCTATCCTGTATTCAGACTCCTTACATGGTGGCTCTGGGATCCAAATGCAAGTGCTCCAGCCAACAAGAAGGAAGCTGCATGGCCTCAGAAGTCATACATCATCACTTCCACCATGCTCTATTGGTTGATGTTTCACAATTTAAATTCAATGGAAGAGTACATATATTCAAACTTTCAGTGAACAGGGTGTCAAATAATTTGGTGCCACGTTTCATTATATATTGAGAGATATTTGACACATGACATTTATTAGTTTTTGGTGTACAACATAATGATTCAATATTTGGATATACTGGAGAATCATCACCACAATCCATCACCATATATTTTTTTTACTTGTGATGAAAACTTTTAAGATCTATGCTTTTTACAAATTTCACAACAGAGTATTATTAATTATAGTCACCAATGCTGCACATTACATCCCCATTATTTATTTATTTTATAACTGGAAATTGTACCTTTTGACCATTTCATCCATTTTTGCCCACCAACACCCCCCACCTTTGGCAACCACCAGTCTGTTCTGTTCTTTGTATCTTTGACTTATTTTTCTCTCTTTTTTTTTCATTTTAGATTCCACATATAGGTGAGATCATATAGTATTTTTCTTTGTCTGACTTATTTCACTTAGTTTATATAATGTCATTAAGGTCCATCCATGTGGTCACAAATAGCAAGGTGTCAATTTTTAATGGCTGAGTTGGTGACTCAGAAAGTAAAGCATCTGCCTGCAATGCTGGAGACCCAGGTTTGATCTCTGGGTCAGGAAGAGCCCCTGGAGAAGAAAATGGCAACCCACTCCAGTATTCTTGCCTGGAGAATCCCATAGACAGAGGAACCTGGAGGGCTACAGTCCATGGAGTCACAAAAAGTAGGACACAGCTGAAGCAACTTAGCATATACACATGCATGGTAGTTGTATCTTTTATTTTTTTGAGGAAACTCCATACTGTTTTCCATAGTGACTGCAGCAATATACATCCCCACCAACAGTGCATAAGATTTCCCCTTTTTCCCACAACCTTGCCAACACTTTTTGGGTCTTTTTTATTTATTTATTTATTTTTTTATAAAAAAGTCATTCTAACAAGTGTGCAACAACATCTCTTTGTAGCTTGATTTGAATTTCCCTGATAATTAGTGATGTTGAACCCTTTTTCATGTACCAGCTCATGTATATCTTCTTTGGGAAAATGTCTATTCAGTTCCTCTGCCCAGTTTTTAAATTGGATTGTTTGGAATTTTTTCTTTTTTAGTTGTATGAGTTTCTCATATATTTTGTATATTAGCCCATTACTGGTATATGGTTAGCAAATATTGTCTTTCATTCAGCTGGCTGCCTTTTCATTCTGTTGATGTTTACCCTTTCTGTACAGAATCTTTTTAGTTTCATGTAGTCTCATTTATTTTTGCTTTGGTTGCTTTTGTTGCTTTTGCTTTTGGTGTTATGTCTAAAAAAAAATCATTGCCAAGGCTAATGTCAGGTAGATTACTGAATATGCTTTCTTCTAGGAGTTTTATGGTTTCAGGTCTTATGTCCAATTCTATAATCCATTTTGAATTGTTATAATATTTTGCGTATGGTGTAACAGTGGTACAGTATCATTATTTTGCATGTGGCTGTCCAGTTTTTCCAACACTAGCTTTTGTAGAGACTGTCCTTTCCTCATTGTATACTCTTGGCTCCTTTATCAAAAAGTAATTGACCATATAGATGTGAGTTTATTTCTAGGCCCTCTGTTATGTTCCATTGATCTATATGTCTATTTTTATGCCGATGCCATACTGGTTTGATTACTATAGCTTTGAAATATAGTATAAAATCATGGAATATGATGCCTCTAAGTCTGTTCTTCTTTCTCAATATTGCTTTGCCTTTGGGGGTCTTTTATAGTTTCAAAAAAATTTTTATGGTTGTTTGTCCTATTTCTATGAAAAATTCCACTGGAATTTTGATAGGGATTATATTGAATTGTGGCCATGTTTTAAAACCCTCACAGATGGCTTTTATAAGATGGTTTGGATTATAAACTGTTTTTGTCCCCTGGTGCCTCAAGAGACTGAGCTTTTCCTAAGTGAATAAAATGAGTAATCACAAATGTAGAAAAAATTATTGACCCTTGAGCTCTGATGTGCTGCCTTGCTCCTGTACTTTACATTTTCTGTGTGCCAAGCTGTCTTATATCCCTAAAGGGTAAACATCTGTCTCATAATCTTATTGAGAAAACTGACAAGAGCCAGGTCAGTTGTGTAGAATGAGATTTGAAATGGTTGTGTGACAGGAAACCTTACTTTGGTTTTTTAAAGCTAAAGCATATGTTCCCATGCAGATTACCAGAGAAATGCTGCATTAGAGATTTCAGGGCTATTACCTTGCTATTAATAAAGTAGTTCATTTTTAAAACATAGCTATTATATTCATCATCATCATCATTATCATCACCATTGAAGACAAATCCAGCCTCTATTCCCCAACATTGAATTAAATCTATGAGATAGAATTTTGAGTAAATTAGAAAAGAATAGCTTTATTGCTTTGTCAGACAAAGGGGTCACAGCAAGCTAATGCCCTCAAAACTGTGTGTCCCAACCTGGAGGGAGTAGTGAGGAGTTTTGTAGTAGTAGTTTAAGGAGGGTGTGATAGATTGTAGACATTCTTCTGAGTGGTGAGATAAGTGGGAGTCAGCATCATCAACTTTCTGGTTCCAACTGGTCTGGCGTCTGTGTCCTTAGGGGCGGCATATACTTAACTTCTCCCAGCTGGCAGAGGTTTCAGTATCTACTAAATAGCTCAAAGATATGTGTATCCCTTGAGGAGGAACCAGGACTCAGCCCCAAGGCTTTACTATTGTTTTTTGTAACTTCTGCTCTTTTGTCTCCACATCCCTTCCTTCCCTAATTAGCAAATATTTGAACCTGCACGATGCAATTCTGGAAATGTCATAGAGACTTAAGGAAGCCTATCTCCTGTAATCAAGAAATGGAGGACACAGAAAAGCTTTTGTGCCATAGAGCCCCACAGGGTACTGCTTGGTATCCCCATTCGGTTCAGTTAAGTTCAGTTCAGTCGCTCAGTTGTGTCTCACTCTCCAAGACCCCATGAATCATAGCACGCCAGGCCTCCCTGTCCATCACCAACTCCCGGAGTTCACTCAAACTCATGTCCACAGAGTCAGTGATGCCACCCAGCCATCTCATTCTTGGTCGTTCCCCTTCTCCTCCCGCCCCCAAACTTTCCCAGCATCAGAGACTTTTCCAGTGAGTCAACTCGTCGCATGAGGTGGCCAAAGTATTGGAGCTTCAGCATTAGCATCAGTCCTTCCAATGAACACCCAGGATCGATCTCCCTTAGAATGGACTGGTTGGATATCCTTGCGGTACAAGGGACTCTCAAGAGTCTTCTCCAGCACCACAGTTCAAAAGCATCAATTCTTCAGCGATCAGCTTTCTTCACAGTCCAACTCTCACATCCATACATGACCATGGGAAAAACCATAGCCTTGACTAGACGGACCTTGGTTGGCAAAGTAATGTCTCTGCTTTTTAATATACTATCAAGGTTGGTCATAACTTTCCATCCAAGGAGCAAGCGTCTTTTAATTTCATGGCTGCAATCAGCATCCGAAGTGATTTTGGAGCCCAAAAATATAAAGTCTGACACTGTTTCCAATGTTTTTCCATCTATTTCCCATGAAGTGATGGGACCAGATGCCATGATCTTTGTTTTCTGAATGTTGAGCTTCAAGCCAACCTTTTCACTCTCCTCTTTCACTTTCATCAAGGGGCTTTTGAGTTCCTCTTCACTTTCTGCCATAAGGGTAGTGTCATCTGCATATCTGAGGTTATTGATATTTCTCCCAGCAATCTTGATTCCAGCTTGTGCTTCTTCCAGCCCAGCGTTCCTCATGATGTACTCTGCATATAAGTTAAATAAGCAGGGTGACAATATACAGCCTTGACATACTCCTTTTCCTATTTGGAACCAGTCTGTTGTTCCATGTCCAGTTCTGACTGTTGCTTCCTGACCTGCATACAGGTTTCTCAACAGGCAGGTCAGGTGGTCTGGGATTCCCATCTCTTTCAGAATGTTCCACAGTTTATTGTGATCCACACAGTCAAAGGCTTTGGCATAGTCAATGAAGCAGAAATAGATGTTTTTCTGGAACTCTCTTGCTTTCTCCATGATCCAGCAGATGTTGGCAATTTGATCTCTGGTGTCTCTGCCTTTTCTAAAACCTGCTTAAACATCTGGGAGTTCACGGTTCACATATTGCTGAAGCCTGGCTTGGGGAATTTTGAGCATGACTTTACTAGCGTGTGAGATGAGTGCAATTGTGCGGTAGTTTGAGCATTCTTTGGCATTGCCTTTCTTTGGGATTGGAATGAAGACTGATCTTTTCCAGTCCTGTGGCCACTGCTGAGTTTTCCAAATTTGCTGGCATATTGAGTGCAGCACTTTCACAGAATCATCTTTCAGTATATGAAATAGCTCAACTGTAATTCCATCACCTCCACTAGCTTTGTTCGTAGTGATGCTTTCTAAGGCCCACTTGACTTCACATTCCAAGATGTCTGGATCTAGGTCAGTGATCACGTTATCGTGACTATCTTGGTCATGAAGCTCTTTTTTGTACAGGTCTTCTGTGTATTCTTACCACCTCTTCTTAATATCTTCTACTTCTGTTAGGTCCATACCATTTCTGTCCTTTATCGAGCCCATCTTTGCATGAAATGTTCCCTTGGAATCTCTAATTTTCTTGAAGAGATCTCTTGTTTTGCCTGTTCTGTTGTTTTCCTCTATTTCTTTGCATTGATCACTGAGGAAGGCTTTCTTATCTCTCCTTGCTATTCTTTGGAACTCTGCATTCAGATGCTTATATCTTTCCTTTCCTGCTTTGCTTTTCACTTCTCTTCTTTTCACAGCTATTTGTAAGGCCTCCTCAGAGAGCCATTTTGCTTTTTTGCATTTCTTTTCCATGGGGATGGTCTTGGTCCCTGTCTCCTGGACAATGTCACGAACCTCCGTCCAGAGTTCATCAGGCACCCTATCAGATCTAGTCCCTTAAATCTATTTCTCACTTCCACTGTATAATCATAAGGGATTTGATTGAGGTCATATCTGAATGGTCTAGTGGTTTTCCCTACTTTCTTCAATTTAAGTCTGAATTTGGCAGTAAGGAGTTCATGATCTGAGCCACAGTCTGCTCCTGGTCTTGTTTTTGCTAACTGTATAGAGTTTCTCCATCTTTGGCTGCAAAGAATATAATCAATCTGATTTTGGTGTTGACCATATGGTGATGTCCATGTGTAGAGTCTTCTCTTGTGTTGTTGTAAGAGGGTGTTTGCTATGACCAGTGCGTTCTCTTGACAAAACTCTATTAGCCTTTGCCCTGCTTCATTCCGTGCTCCAAGGCCAAATTTGCCTGTTACTCCAGGTGTTTCTTGACTTCCTACTTTTACATTCCAGTCCCCATTCGGTAACCTACAGGAAGTCTTGGAGGGGAAGCCAGTGTTAAGATTTGCCTATTAAAGTGCCATGAAACCTTAACAACATGTTAGAGTACTACAAAACCCATATAATATACTATTACTTTACTCTGTATATTATATTCATTAAACATTATTTAATATGAAGCCATCAAGATTTTCCCCGTTATAATATAGCTTTAGTAAATAATTACATCATGTTTTACATACTCTAACATAAACTGAGTTTAAATACTATAATATTTTTATAATTGAAATATGGTAAATATTGAGCTTAATTTATGAAAAATCATCGTGGCTTTTTTGAAATAATGTGTGATTAAAAATTATTAAAATGTGAAAACAATATTTGAATTATGTGTGTCTTCCAGTTCCAGCTTTGCTGCTGAATTGGTATCCTTCGACTCATTTTACTTCTCTACAAAATATACCTTCTTTAAGTTAAAATAATAATCTCTAGTGTCAAACTCCCCAGGGAGCTCTGCCATAGATATATGGCAGCTCAATAAATACTTCACAATGTGAATTATGTTACATTTTTTGGAACAAAATCACTAATGATGAAATTCCATTGTTGGTGTTATCTTCAGGAGGGTGGTTAATATTTAATGCTTGGTATTTTTTTCCATATAAAAGTAAACTTATTCTCTATTCTTGAAAAGGAGAATAACTGAATTTAATGCTGGTACTATGCAAATTTCAAAATATTAATTTTTTTCCAGGTCACATCATAAAAGTTAACAAGGTTTGTTGCAGAAACCAGTACTCGAGAAACCAAGCACCACACTCGGAGAGTAGGAGAGCTCAGGTTTATTACATCAGCGGGCCCGGAGGAGTTAACACTCCAAACTCTGAGCCCCGAACAAAGGGATTACAGAGTTTTTATACACAGACAGGCATGATTAAGTGGGTTTGCAGGGGCTGGGTGATTACAAAGAGCAAGACAAGGGTGAGTGAGATAAGCTCCAATTCCTAGTATTGTCCCCACTTTTTGAGACTATGTGACCTACATGATGCAGACTTTAGAAGGAGCAAACTGAGCTACAGAGGCAGAAGGAGCAGGAGGCTATGTAAAATTTTAACTTTTCCTCTTCAGTTGATAGGTATTTCACATGGTGTCTTTTTATTTAAATAGTTTTCATTCAACCTTTACTATCCAATTATTTCGTTAGTTCTTACTGGGAATCAATGAGCATAGTTTATATTCAGTATTATTGAACACTTGTACATATAGCATACCCAAGCCTCAATAGGCTGGAAGCATAAGTAAGTCAGACTTCCATTAAGTACACACATTTATTTATTTAAGACTAATTCATGAGATCAAATTGCCAACATCCGCTGGATCATGGAGAAAGCAAGAGAGTTCCAGAAAAACATCTATTTCTGCTTCATTGACTATGCCAAAGCCTTTGACTGTGTCGATCACAATAAACTGTGGAACATTCTGAAAGAGATGGGAATCCCCGACCACCTGACCTGCCTCTTGAGAAACCTGTATGCAGGTCAGGAAGCAACAGTCAGAACTGGACATGGAACAACAGACTGGTTCCAAATAGGAAAAGGTGTACGTCAAGGTTGTATATTGTCACCTTGCTTATTTAACTTATATGCAGAGTACATCATGAGGAACGCTGGGCTGGAAGAAGCACAAGCTGGAATCAAGATTGCTGGGAGAAATATCAATAACCTCAGATATGCAGATGACACCACCCTTATGGCAGAAAGTGAAGAGGAACTCAAAAGCCTCTTGATGAAAGTGAAAGAGGAGAGTGAAAAGGTTGGCTTGAAGCTCAACATTCAGAAAACAAAGATCATGGCATCTGGTCCCATCACTTCATGGGAAATAGATGGAAAGACAGTGGAAACAGTGTCAGACTTTATATTTTTGGGCTCCAAAATCACTGCGGATGCTGATTGCAGCCATGAAATTAAAAGACGCTTGCTCCTTGGAAGGAAAGTTATGACCAACCTTGATAGTATATTAAAAAGCAGAGACATTACTTTGCCAACCAAGGTCCGTCTAGTCAAGGCAATGGTTTTTCCTGTGGTCATGTATGGATGTGAGAGTTGGACTGTGAAGAAAGCTGATCACCGAAGAATTGATGCTTTTGAACTGTGGTGTTGGAGAAGACTCTTGAGAGTCCCTTATACTGCAAGGAGATCCAACCAGTCCATTCTAAAGGAGATCAATCCTGGATGTTCATTGGAGGGACTGATGCTAAAGCTGAAACTGCAATACTTTGGCCACCTCATGCGACGAGTTGACTCACTGGAAAAGACTCTGATGGTGGGAAAGGTTGGGGGCGGGAGGAGAAGGGGACGACCGAGAATGAGATGGCTGGATGGCATCACCGACTCTGTGGACATGAGTTTGAGTGTACTCCGGGAGTTGGTGATGGACAGGGAGGCCTGGCGTGCTGTGATTCATGGGGTCGCGGAGAGTTGGACATGACTGAGCGACTGAACTGAACTGAACTGAATTCATGTAGAAATTTACCCCTTCCCCCCTGTTATGGGTTAAATTTTGTCCCTCAGAAAGATATGTTCAAGTCAATCCTCCGTATTTGTGAACATGACCTTATACAGAAATAAAGTCTTTGCAGATGTGATTTTGTTAATATGCAACTGTACTCAATTAGGGTGACTAATGACTGGTGTTCTTACAAGAAAAGGAAAATTTAGACACAGAGAAAATGTCCTGTGGTGACAGAGGCAGACATTGGAGGGATGAGGCTGCAAGTCAACAAATGCCAAGGATAGCTGGCAGTCACCAGAAGCTGGAAGAGGGCAAAGAAAGACTCTTCCTGTGAGCTTCCAAGTCAGCACAGCCCTGCCAAACCTTGATTCCAACCATGCAGCCTCCAGAACTGTGAGAAGATTAGTTTATACTGTTTGAGATGCCTGCTGCTGCTGCTAAGTCACTTCAGTCGTGTCTGACTCTGTGTGACTCCATAAACGGAAGCCCACCAGGCTCCCCATCCCTGGGATTCTCCAGGCAAGAACACTGGAGTGGGTTGCCATATGCCTAGTGTGTGGTAATTTGTTATGGTAGCCCTAGCAAGCTAATATATCCACCACCCCTGCGCTATCCTCTAGTTAATTGTAGTCCACCATATTCCTGCCTCTCCTCTGTCTTCCATTAGATGATTGCTATCCAGGTACAGTCATCCTTTCTAGATGTCCACTGCTGCTAATACAATGTCAGATCATCAACAGTCTATATTGTTAATATTTACAGTTTGCTGCATGTAAGATGAGGATCCTGTCCCTACATCAGTCTAGAAATCCAATTCCTTCTCAGTTCCTTGTCTCTTGGAGATAAATAACTCAAACAAGATTATGTAGAACTTCATGAGAATAAGCACCAATTCACATACAGTGAACTTTAAATCCACGCAGAGCCAATAACTGTTTCTCAAAAGGAAACATGGCTTTCTGCCTACACAGTATTGGAAAAACCACAGCATTTCAAAACTGTTTCCAAAGAGGGCGTTGACTTTGCATATGCGAAATTAAAAAGATCCTTTCAGATGTTTATAGATTTTTTAAATTTTTTCCAGTGAAAAAATCAACCTTCAATTCCTGTGACTCAGAACTCCTTGAAGCTTTGAAATGGCAGCTTTTCATCTTTTAATGAAAAAGGTTTAAGAAAACACTACTACAACCTTATAGCAGCATTTCGTATCCTGGTCAGATAGAGATATTTTCCCAGTTTGTTGTGATCTAAAATAATGTTTGGGCTACACACTTATGTCTAAAATGTGTGCCTTTTAATGCAACGAAGCTATAGATTTTATTTAACTGCCAAAGATAAAGAATTGAGTGGTTTCAGTGTCTATTTGCGTGAGATCTTGTGCATTTACCAGTGTAAGATACCCATGGTCCCTTTGTCCCACCTACACCCACTGATGGTGGGCCCAGGTATTTGAAGATAATGTGCAGTTGGATCTATTGGAACCCATGAGTTAGAATCCTTCTGGATTGCTGTCTGTTTGTACCAACATCTCTTATGAGACACCTTTATACACTATTATTTTCAAACTATTTCCCTTGAATAACCTCTACAAACTACAGAGTAAGAGGAAATTGCAATGACCACATTGTACAGGAGGGGACATACATGACTTAGATTCACTGTTATTCAGTCTTCTGATAGTGTAAGTTCGGAACTAGTATTTGAGATTTCTCTGAATAATTACTCTTAATAAAGTTCAGTTCAGTTCAGTCGCTCAGTCGTGTCCGACTCTCCGCGACCCCATGAATCACAGCACGCCAGGCCTCCCTGTCCATCACCAACTCCCGGAGTTCACTCAAACTCATGTCCACAGAGTCGGTGATGCCATCCAGCCATCTCATTCTCGGTCGTCCCCTTCTCCTCCCGCCCACAACCTTTCCCAGCATCAGAGTCTTTTCCAGTGAGTCAACTCATCGCATGAGGTGGCCAAAGTATTGGAGTTTCAGCTTTAGCATCAGTCCTTCAAATGAACACCCAGGATCGATCTCCTTTTTTTTTGTTGTTGTTGGTAATTAATTTATTTTTTATTGGAGGCAAATTATTTAAAATATATTGGTTGGTTTTGCCATACATTGACATGAATTCGCCCCGGGTTTACATAAGTTCCCCTCCTGAACCACCCTCCCACCTCCCTCCTCCCTTTATCCTCCCTCTGGGTCATCCCCGCATGCCAGCCCCGAGCATCCTATAACATGCATTGACCCTGAACTAGTGATTCGTTTCACATATGACAACATACATGTTTCAATGCCATTCTCCCAAATCATCCCACCCTCACCCTCTCCCACAGAGTCCCAAAGACTGTTCTATACATCTGTGTCTCTTTTGCTGTCTCGTACACAGGGTTATAATTTGCATCTTTCTAAATTCCATATATATGTGTTAGTATACTGTATTGGTGTTTTTCTTTCTGGCTTACTTCACTCTGTATAATAGGCTCTAGTTTCATCCACCTCATTAGAACTGATTCAAATTCATTCTTTTTAATGGCTGAATAATACTCCATTGTGTATATGTACCAAAGTTTTCTTATCCATTTGTCTGCAGATGGACATCTAGATTGCTTCCATGTCCTGGCTATTATAAACAGTGCTGCAATGAACATTGGAGTACATGTGTCTCTTTCAATTCTGGTTTCCTCAGTGTGTATGCCCAGGAGTGCAATTGATGGATCATATGGCTGTTCTATTTCCAGTTTTTTGAGGAACCTCCACACTGTTCTCCATAGTGGCTGTACTAGTTTGCACTCCCACCAACAGTGTAAGAGGGTTCCTTTCTCTCCACATCCTCTCCAGCATTTATTGCATGTAGACTTTTGGATAGCAGCCATTCTGACTTGTGTGAAATGGTATCTCATTGTGGTTTTGATTTGCATTTCTCTGATTATGAGGGATGTTGAGCATTTTTTCATGTGGTTGTTAGCCATCTTTATGTCTTCTTTGGAGAAATGTCTGTTTAGTTCTTTGGCCCATTTTTTGATTGGGTCATTTATTTTTCTGGAATTGAGCTGCAGGAGCTGCTTGTATATTTTGGAGATTAATCCTTTGTCAGTTGCTTCATTTGCTATTATTTTCTCCCATTCTGAAGGCTGTCTTTTCACCTTACTTATAGTTTCCTTTGCTGTGCAGAAGCTTTTTTAAAATGGACTGGATGGATCTCCTTGCGGTACAAGGGACTCTCAAGAGTCTTCTCCAACACCACAGTTCAAAAGCATCAATTCTTCGGCGATCAGCTTTCTTCACAGTCCAACTCTCACATCCATACATGACCACAGGAAAAACCATAGCCTTGACTAGACGGACCTTGGTTGGCAAAGTAATGTCTCTGCTTTTTAATATACTATCTAGGTTGGTCATAACTTTCCTTCCAAGGAGTAAGCGTCTTTTAATTTCACGGCTGCAATCAGCATCTGCAATGATTTTAGAGCCCAAAAACATAAAGTCTGACACTGTTTCCACTGTTTTTCCATCTATTTCCCATGAAGTGATGGGACCAGATGCCATGATCTTTGTTTTCTGAATATTGAGCTTCAAGCCAACCTTTTCACTCTCCTCTTTCACTTTCATCAAAAGGCTTTTGAGTTCCTCTTCACTTTCTGCCATAAGGGTGGTGTCCTCTGCATATCTGAGGTTATTGATATTTCTCCCAGCAATCTTGATTCCAGCTTGTGCTTCTTCCAGCCCAGCGTTTCTCATTATGTACTCTGCATATAAGTTAAATAAGCAAGGTGACAATATACAACCTTGACGCACTCCTTTTCCTATTTGGAACCAGTCTGTTGTTCCATGTCCAGTTCTGACTGTTGCTTCCTGACCTGCATACAGGTTTCTCAACAGGCAGGTCAGGTGGTCTGGGATTCCCATCTCTTTCAGAATGTTCCACAGTTTATTGTGATCCACACAGTCAAAGGCTTTGGCATAGTCAATGAAGCAGAAATAGATGTTTTTCTGGAACTCTCTTGCTTTCTCCATGATCCAGCAGATGTTGGCAATTTGATCTCTGGTGCCTCTGCCTTTTCTAAAACCTGCTTGAACATCTGGGAGTTCACGGTTCACATATTGCTGAAGCCTGGCTTGGAGAATTTTGAGCATGACTTTACTAGTGTGTGAGATGAGTGCAATTGTGCGGTAGTTTGAGCATTCTTTGGCATTGCCTTTCTTTGGGATTGGAATGAAGACTGACCTCTTCCAGTCCTGTGGTCATTGCTGAGTTTTCCAAATTTGCTGGCATATTGAGTGCAGCGCTTTCACAGCATCATCTTTCAGGATTTGAAATAGCTCAACTGGAATTCCATCACCTCCACTAGCTTTGTTTGTAGTGATGCTTTCTAAGGCCCACTTGACTTCACATTTCAAGATGTCTGGCTCTAGGTCAGTGATCACGTTATCGTGACTATCTTGGTCATGAAGCTCTTTTTTGTCCAGTTCTTCTGTGTATTCTTGCCACCTCTTCTTAATATTTTCTGCTTCTGTTAGGTCCCTACCATTTCTGTCCTTTATCGAGCCCATCTTTGCATGAAATGTTCCCTTGGAATCTCTAAGTTTCTTGAAGAGATCTCTTGTTTTTCCTATTCTGTTGTTTTCCTCTATGTCTTTGCATTGATCACTGAGGAAGGCTTTCTTATCTCTCCTTGCTATTCTTTGGAACTCTGCATTCAGATGCTTATATCTTTCCTTTCCTGCTTTGCTTTTCACTTCTCTTCTTTTCACAGCTATTTGTAAGGCCTCCTCAGAGAGCCATTTTGCTTTTTTGCATTTCTTTTCCATGGGGATGGTCTTGGTCCCTGTCTCCTGGACAATGTCACGAACCTCCGTCCAGAGTTCATCAGGCACTCTATCAGATGTAGTCCCTTAAATCTATTTCTCACTACCACTGTATAATCATAAGGGATTTTATATAGATCATATCTGAATGGTCTAGTGGTTTTCCCTACTTTCTTCAATTTCAGTCTGAATTTGGCAATAAGGAGTTCATGATCTGAGCCACAGTCAGCTCCTGGTCTTGTTTTTGCTAACTGTATAGAGTTTCTCCATCTTTGGCTGCAAAGAATATAATCAATCTGATTTCAGTGTTGACCAAGTTAGAGATTTCTAAAAATAGTGGGTAAAGATTTTAAAGAGTTTCTGGAGTCAAGGTACATATTACAGCATGAGTCATGTTGCTGGCCAAAATCTTGGCCTTCTCTGCCCACCAAAGCCAAATAAAAAATACGTAGACAGAGTCTGGAGGAAATAGAAATTCCCTCAAATTCTCAGCCAGCAGAGAGGGTAACATAGTAGGCTCATACCTCAAGAACTGTGCCCACCCCCATGAGGAGTCTAGGGGCTTATATAAGATAAGGGCTCACAGTCAAGAGTTGATGATGAGGAACAAAGATATTACGGTCTTGATTTCTTCCCGTTGCATTGTTTCAAAGACTGTGATAAACTGATATTAGTAACGCAGTAATTGAGTAGGGTAAACACCAGACACAGGATGTGTTTAGCATAGAGTCAAAGGAAAAATGGGTGTAAAGTGTGGCTCCTGCAGAGTTAGGGGGCAGAAAAGAAAACTAGTTACAGAGATACAGAGTTGGGAGCAGTTAACAGTAAAAAAAAAAAAAAAACAAACCTAGAATTATTCAGGCCTGCTCACTGTTCTCTTTATCTTCTTCATTCTTAGTAAAGGGGGAAAGAGAAAAACTCATTCCTCTTTTTTTTCCTTTTCACTGCAACAGTCACATAGTTCCAAACAAAAATTTGAAAATCATGTTCTTCAAATTGTTCCTGTAGTGTAGCATGAGTGACTCTGAGCATGTGACTGCTTGAATAGCAGTTGTGAAAGCGATAGCACCCCACTCCAGTACTCTCGCCTGGAAAATCCCATGGACAGAGGAGCCTGGTAGGCTGCAGTCCATGGGGTCGCTAAGAGTTGGACATGACTGAGCGACTTCACTTTCACTTTTCACTTTCATGCATTGGAGAAGGAAACGGCAGCCCACTCCAGTGTTCTTGCCTGGAGAATCCCAGGGACGGCTGCCCTCTATGGGGTCGCACAGAGTCGGACATGACTGAAGTGACTTAGCAGCAGCAGCAGCATCTATTTATAGGCTTCCCTGGTAGCTCAGCTGGTAAAGAATTCACCTGGAATGCAGGAGATTCCTGTTCAATCCCTGGGTCGGGAAGATCTGCTGGAGAAGGGGTAGGCTACCCACTCCAGTATTCTTGGGCTTCCCTGGTGGCTCAGACGGTAAAGAATCACTTGCAATGTGGGAGACCTGGGTTCTGTCCCTGGGTTGGGAAGATCCCCTCAGGAGGGAAAGGCTACCCACTCCAGTAGTCTGGACTGGAGAATTCCATGGACAGAGGAGCTTGGTAGGTTACAGTCCATGGGGTTGCAAAGAGTGGGACATGACTTTACTTTTCATTTATTTACATGTCAATGTAATAATATCAGTAATATCTTCCTGAATATTTGCATATTGGTAAATAAAACAATTAGATGTTTTCTTGTTTATTTCATTATTTGTTTTCTGGAGTTTATAAAAATTTCACCAATGTCCTTTTTGCAGAAGCACCTATTCCTGTATCAGATGGATTTACAAATTTATGAGTTCCAAATGCATTAGTTGATTGTAAAATTAATTTAGTAGTTTGTAGAAACTGTTATTTAAAAACAAAATAGAATAGAATAGGGTATAACAGAATAGGAAACATTAGCATGTCTTTCCAGAGAAGGCAATGGCACTCCATTCCAGTACTCTTGCCTGAAAAATCCCATGGACAGAGGAGCCTGGTAGGCTGTGGTCCATGGGGTCATGAAGAGTCAGACATGACTGAATGACTTCACTTTCACTTTTCACTTTCATGCATTGGAGAAGGAAATGGCAACCCACTCCAGTATTCTTGCCTGGAGAATCCCAGGGACGGCAGAGCATGGTGGGCTGCCATCTATGGGGTCGCACAGAGTCAGACACTACTGAATCGACTTAGCAGCAGTAGCAGCAGCAGCATGCTTTTCACAGAAAAATAATAATTATTGCTCCAGGAGAATTCTAATTCAATGTTATGCATACGAGTGTATCTTTGTGTGTTCTAGTATGCATTATATAAAGTAAATTGTATTTCTTACAGAAGGTCATAGAAATACTTGAGAATAACTGCAGGTCCATAGTAGTATCTTGAGAAATCCCAAAGGATATTATTAGAATTGCTTGTTTACGAAAAAATATATCATGCACTCATTGGACTCTACCCATTGAGTTCCCTTTTAATTAAGAACAAGTTTCCAAATTATATCATCAGACTTATTTTATTTTTTTTTCCAATTTTATTTATTTATTTATTTTTCAAGTTGAACAGACTAAATTTCTTTAAACAAACTTACTTATACTCCAGAGTCCTTTAAAAACTTAATAGCATTTATACATTGAAGGTATTTGATTTTCTTGTAACTTGCACTTCAAATGCAACAAGCATTTGAAGCAACAAGCATTTGACCCAACAAGTAAAACTTTCTACAGTTCATAACTTTTATAAATAAAATAAATTAAATGTACAGTGAATAAGTTCTCTGAAATATTTCAATATTTCTGCAGGTTTAGTAACATCGTAAAATACATTTCAACTAAAATTCACAAATCTAAAAAGCTGTTAGGCATTTTTAGGTGTTTTAAGTTGGAAATGAAGACCAATGTTACATCATAATATGACAATTACAAATAGTACTTCAAATAGCAAATACTATACAGTTTGTCCCAAACTTTAACAACTATTCATGAACTCAACACTGAACTATTGATGGCTATGAGAATTGTTTCCTAGCCTTTTTGAAAATTTCAACCCATTTACGTTTAAGGTAATTATTGATAAGTACGATCCCGTAGCCATTTTCTTTATTGCTTTGGGTTCAAGTTTATACACTCTTTCTGTGTTTCCTGTCTATAGAAGATCCTTTAGTATTTGTTGGAGAGCTGGTTTGGTGATGCTGAATTCCCTCAGCTTTTGCTTGTCTGTAAAGCTTTTGATTTCTCCTTCATATTTGAATGAGATCCTTGCTGGGTATAGTAATCTGGGCTGTAGGGTATTTTCTTTCATCACTTTAAGTATGTCTTGCCACTCCCTTCTGGCCTGAAGAGTTTCTGTTGAAAGATCAGCTGTTATCCTTATGGGAATCCCCTTATGTGTTATTTGCTGCTTTTCCCTTGCTGCTTTTAATATTTGTTCTTTGTGTTTGATCTTTGTTAATTTGATTAATATGTGTCTTGGAGTATTTCGCCTTGGGTTTATCCTGTTGGGGACTCTCTGGGTTTCTTGGACTTGGGTGATTATTTCTTTCCCCATTTTAGGGAAGTTTTCAACTATTATCTCCTCAAGTATTCTCTCATGGTCTTTCTTTTTGTCTTCTTCTTCTGGGACTCCTATGATTCGAATGTTGGAGCGTTTAACATTGTCCCAGAGGTCTCTAATATTGTCCTCATTTCTTTTAATTCGTTTTTCTTTTTTCCTCTCTGTTTCATTTATTTCTACAATTCTATCTTCTAGTTCGCTTATCCTGTCTTCTGCCTCTGTTATTCTACTGTTTGTTCCCTCCAGAGTGTTTCTGATCTCATCTATCGCATTATTAATTGTATATTGACTCTTTTTTATTTCTTCTAAGTCCTTATTAAATCTTTCTTCCATCTTCTCAATCCTTTTCTCCAGGTTATTTATCTGTAACTCCATTTTGCTTTCAAGATTTTGAATCATTTTCACCATCAAAATTTGAAATTCTTTATCAGGTAAATTCCCTATATCTTCTTCTTTTGTTTGTGTTGGTGGGCAATTATCTTGTTCCTTTACCTGCTGGGTATTTCTCTGCCTCCAGACTTATTTTAAATTCATTACTACATTAATATAATAATGTAAAGCAGCAAAGCTTATTTTTTACTTGCCGTAATTCTACTATAGTAGGCTAATTTCTGTATGTGTCTATGTGTTAAATTTAGTAAGATTTTCTATCTAAAGTATTTGTTTAGTTTTTTAATATTTTAAGCACTCAATTGTTAATAAAAAGAACAGTGTCCTACATAATTTTGGATAGTATAAAAACTTGAGTCTAAAGCCAGTGCTTCGAGAATGCTACAACTTTTCAAAAGATTGAGGGAAAACCGATAGGTCTTTCTCTTAGGTTTATAAGTCATAGGCACTTAAGAAACCCCTCATTATGTATGCTTCCAGAAATCCTGAAAATATAAGGATCATGGTTCTATTCCAAGAAAAGACACTTAGATTTAAACTAATGCAATATCCTTTTAAAGTTTATTTTATATGCTTTATTAAATACAATAAGAGTCAGATGTTATGATTTCAATTACAAATTCTTGGTTCTTCCATGCCTTTCCTAAATTTAAAAGCTTTCAATAGCTTTCCATTCCTTTTTGTGTATCATTGTCACTCTTTGGAATACTTTTCCTTTCATACATTTATTTATTTATTATTTCATCCATCAGTCCACCCACCCACCCAACCATCCAACCAGTCAACAATTTATTGATTAGCTTCTATGTAATAGGGACTATCTAGACACTGGGGATTGTGCAGAGTACATAATGGACAAAAAAGAAAATCCTTACTCTAATGGAGGTCACATATATCATGAGTCAGGGAAGAGAGAAAATAATCAGGTAAGCAAAATGTGCCGTGTGTCAGGACCTATAAGTTTTATGGAGAAAAAGAAAATAGGCAGAGGTGATAGAGAATTTTAGACAGTGAGGATGGGTGATAGCAATTTCAAATAGGCAGGTCACAAATGGCCTCAGTGAGAAAGAGAGCAAATACCAGAAGGTGAGGAAGCAAGCTATAATATAAATGAAAAGTCTTCCAGGCAAAGAAAAGGGCAAGTGCATAAGTCCTGAGATGAGTATATACTGAAAATGTTTTAACAGCCAGAATTGGGATTGGGTGAACAAGAATGATAGTAGATGGTTAGGTTAAAGGGAAATAGAGACAACAAGGGCTAAATATGTGACTCTTTCAGGCTGTTGTATGGGTATACGCTTGACTTTTATTTATAATGAAATAAGAAGCCATTAAACATTTTGAATAGAGAAATATCTTTGTCTTATTTTTAAATTAATTATTTGGATAATTAAAATTTCCTGTCTATAAAGGACATTCCTCCAAAACATAAAGGAAGGTATGAAATAATTCAGGAGTGATGGTGCTTGAATCAGGGAAGCCACTTTGGAGGTGAGGAAATGTACTTGGATTCTAGATATATATTAAAGGTGAGGTGTGAGAGAGGAAGTGACGATAAATGAATGACATTAATTCTTGTAGCCTGAGGAACGGGAATATTGGTGTTACTGTGTAAGTGCTAGAAAAGGTACTTGAAAGAGCAGAGCTGGTGGAAATAAGTAGGAGAAAATAACAACCACATTTTGGACATAATTGACTTTGTGATTTATATTCAGGGGGGGACCATGAACAGGCCATTGGCTCTAATAGGACTTCCAAAGAAAGATCCTGTTAGCTGTTATCTACAGATCTCAAATGAATAAGTGCTTCCTCAAAGAAACCCTCCTTACCCTCCCCAAGGAAGCCAGGTACTGCTATCATAGGCCCCTTGACTGCTGTTAAGTTTACATTTGTTTTTGTGATTATTTGATCACTGCTTTCCTAACTTCCTGAAGATGGGACTTTCCTTTAGGTCCATAGTGTTTATTTACCACTGTATTCTTAGCATTTAGCACAGTGCCTAGGATATATATTAGGAAATATTATATATATATACATATATATACACACACATAATATATCCTTAGACTTCCCCAGTGACTCAGCGGTAAAGAATCTGCCTGCAATGCAGGGGAAGCAGGTTAAATCCCTGGGTCAGGAAGATCCTCTGGAGGAGGAAATAGCAGCCCACTCCAGTATTCTTGCCTGAGAGATCCCATGGACAGCAGAACTTGTTGTCGGAAAACAGTTAGACACAACTTAGCGACTGGGATTCCCTGGTGGCTCAGACAGTAAAGCGTCTGCCCACAATGCAGGAGACCCGGGTTCGATCCCTGGGTTGGAAAGATCCCCTGGAGAAGGAAATGACAACCCACTCCAGTACTCTTGCATAGAAAATTCCATGGATGGAGAAGCCTGGTGGGCTACAGTCCATGGGGTTGCAAAGAGTTGGACACAACTGAATGACTTCACTCAGCAACTAAACAAAGATAATATGTGTTCTATTGCACACATCCAGCTAAGCACACATAAAATGAGATAAACAGGCTGAAATGAGGTATTGGAAAAATTAGCCTCAAGCCCACATGGCAAAACATTTGTGTCTTTTTCTGGTGGTTTAGGTCATTAAAAGGCAAAACTCATAAGATTTGAGAGTGGGATATTTTATGATGCATGACTATTGTTGGAACAATGTGATTGAGGGAAGGGAGTAGTAGGAAATAAGCTCAAAGAAGTAAGACTACAATCCAAGTGTGATGAGAAACCATTAGAAGAATTAAGACCAAAAATCATGTAAACAAACAAATGAATATAATAAAATAGAATCAGACTCACAGATACAGAGAACAAAGTACTGGTTACCAGTGGGGAGAGGGAAGGGAGAAGGAGCAATATAGGGGTAGGGGATTAAGAGGTACGAACTATTTATTATGTATAAAAGAAATAAGGTACAAGGATATCTTGTACAGCACAGGGAATATAGCCAATATTTTATAACTTTAAATGGAGTATAATCTATGTAAATATTGAGTCAGTGTATTGTACACTTGAAACTAATATAATAGTGTAAATCAACTATAATTAAAAAATAATGATAGAAAAGAATCAAAGTGATGTGATCTGCTAAATAGTTTTAAAAGATCCCTCTTGTTATTACCTAAAACATGTCTCTAGTAGAATATGAGGAGAAGCCCAGAGAACAGTTCTGAAGCTGATGCAGTGGTCAGGTAATAGAACCTACCAATTTAGACAAGGATGATCGAAGTTATGAGAATTCACATATGAGGTATATTTTGAAGGTAAAGTTTGTAGCATTTGCTGATAGGGTGATTTGCCATGTGAAAGAATGCAGTAGATATAAGATGTCATAGAAAAAAAACAGCTATCACCGAGGTATTAGGCCTAAGCAATGGGTAAATGATGGAGACGTTAACTCAGATGGGTGAAGAGCATATTGATAGGTAAGGGAGAACAATCAAGAACTTGAAACAGCCTTTAAATATCTCACTGGACAAATGGAATAGACACTTCAATGACAAGTCTAGATTTCATGGGACATAGTGAAGCTGTGCGATCACCATATTTGAAAGCATAGGACTGGATGTGTTGTCCATGAATTTACAGAAGAAAATTTCCCAGTGTCTGAAAGGCTTAAGTCCTTGTCACATATCAAATTTGTTCAGCTTTGGAACATGCATAGATAAGCAATTTGCATACAGATCCAAATGTATGTATACAATGCAAAGAAATATTTGTTGACTGTTGTGTTAGCTCTCATACTTAATTTTTGTTAAGTACAGGGTTGTCTTTCCCTCTAGCTTCTTATGGGCTTCCCAGGTGGTTCAGTGGTAATCTGCCTGCCAATACGGGAGATGCAGAGACGCAGGTTTGATCCCTGGGTCTGGAAGATCCCCTGGAGTAGGAAATGGCAACCCACTCCAGTATTCTTGCCTGAAAAATTGCATGGATGGAGGAGTCTGGCAGGCTACAGTTCATGTGGTCCACAAAATTGGACACAACTACACACACAAATGTAGTTTCTTATAGCATCTTTCGAAACAATTCGTAATGTATTTATCAAATATTTATGTGTATACCTTATATGTCCAATGTATTATAAGTTCTACAGAGGCAAGATCTAAACGAGAATTCCTCATATTCATAGCATTTCACAGCTAGCAAGTGATTCTCACGAACATTATTTCATTAATCCTCACATCTCTAGTGGGTAATATTTCCACTTTACCATTTATTTTTGGTAATATTTTGCTACATAATAAGCCACCTCAAAATTTAGTTGCTTAAAATTATTACATTTATTTTTCTCATGAATCTGCAAATTTGGGTAAAGTTTGACATGAATATCTGATCTCTTCCACATGATATCATAGACAGCAACTCAATGCTGAAAGCTGGAATCATGTAAGACATTCCTTCCTTACTCATGTCTGATGCTTGGCTACTGCTGCTGCTGCTGCTAAGTCACTTCAGTCGTGTCCAACTCTGTGCGACCGCATAGATGGCAGTCCACCAGGCTCCTGTCCCTGGGATTCTCCATGCAAGAATACTAAAGTGGGTTGCCATTTCTTCCTCCAATGCATGAAAGTGAAAAGTGAAAGTGAAGTCACTCAGTCATGTCCGACTCTTAGCAACTCCATGGACTGCAGCCCACTAGGCTGCTCCATCCATGGGATTTTCCAGGCAAGAATACTGGAGTGGGGTGCCATTGCCTTCTCCATTGATGCTTGGCACTGGCTGTTAATTGGGAGTTTTACTGGTCTTATGCTTAAAACTCCTATACATGACTTTTCCAGGTGGCTGCCTGTCTTCCTCATAGCATGGTGGCTGGGTTCCCAGGGTGAGTATCACAAGAGAGACAAGGCAGAAGCTTTATCACCTTCTATGACCTAACCTTGGAAGTCACCCGGCACACTTCAGCCATGTTAAATTCATCAAAGGAATCATCAAGTCCCGCCCAATTCCAAGGAAAGGGAGAGACTATACTCCTTGACTGGCTATTGCCAAGGTTCAGGTAGAGCATGTGGAATCAAAAATATTGCAAAAAAGCCATCTGCCACACACATGTAAAGACAGGACTTCCCTGGTGGTCCAATGGTTGAGAATCTGCGTGCCAATGCAGGGAACGAAGATTTGATCTGGGAATATTCCACGTGAGGCGGGGTAATTAATCCTGAGTGCCACAACTACTGAGCCTGAGTGTGGCAACAAAGACCCAGCATAGCCAAAAAAAACAAAGAAATATATATATATATATATACATTTTTTTTTTTTTTTAAAGAAAAGGGTCAGTGTGGTTAAGAGGCAGCTTTGGGCAAGAACACAGGCATATTTTGCAAAATGAATCAATTTGCAGAAGAAACTGATGATTGTTCTTTTTGATTTCCTTCTGAAATAAAAATGTATGACCAACAGTTATTTTGTGACTACACGCATGTCAGATTTATTTCTTCTTTGTAGAGACCATTTTGAAGAAACCACTATTGTTTGCAACTTTAATTTTTGGAGTTTTAATTTGATCAGAAATTTTCACTGAGAAACTAGTATGCTTCCTGTATTGCCTGTTAGGATGGTCTTTTACTTGACAGTATGGACTTCTGAAAATATTTCTGCTATAACTAGAGCTCAAAAAAAGAGTTTACTTCTCCTCCTCATCAAATATCTAATCAAGCATGGCTCTTCATTTGATAATTTTTGGCAAACTCTGGGTCTCCAGACACAATTATAATTTTAGAACTGTTTGTGACATTAATTACTAAGCAGTCGTTTCCAGTCCTTTAATAAATAAATGACATCCAGAAGTTTCTTTAGGCTACATAGAAAAATAGTGGCAAAGCTACAATTGGAAGCAGATGCTAAGACATAAATTTGAAAACAAAGGATTACATTGAGAGGCGATACCTCTAGTAGGGAAACGGGGAAGTGATAGAGGCAAAGGACAAAACCTAATATACTGTGTGTTAATGAATAGGTTTCTGCTGTGGATAACTGGGTCTCAGTCTCATTAGGGATTTTAGAAGACTGAGAAGAATATTTGCCTCAGAGGTATTCCATCTTGGGCTTTCCTAGTGGCTCAGTTGGTAAAGAATCTGCCTGCAATGCAGGAGACCCAGGTTTGATCCCTGGGTCTGGAAGATCTCCTGGAGAAGGGAATGGCAACCTACTCGAGTATTTTTACCTAGAGAATTTCATGGACAATCTCCTCTGTTAGCCATGGGGTGGCAAACAGTTGGACACGACTGAGTGACTGACACCTTCCCTTTCACGTTATTTCATCTTGGGTAGGAAGGAAGTTGGAGAATCATCCACCACCTCTCATTTGTCATTGCTGCAGACTGCTTTGAGGGCATTACCTTCCCGGTGTACATGGCCTGCTCTGAGGATGGGCCTAGCAGATTCCAAAGGCCAGAGAATGTCCTCAGGTACAAATCCCCCTACGCTTGCTCTCAGAGGCCGTGGGCACAGACAGGAACTGCGAGTCAAGAGGATATATGAGGCATCAACAGCCTCTGCGACACTTCTAATTAATTTGCATTGTTTCTTTGCTCTCTTTGTTATATGAGTATTTGCCTAATGTTCCCAATAAAATGAACTGTATCAAGACCATTCTATACATGTCAGTCATGTATAGACTGTGTTGGCATTGTAATCCAGAAGGAAATGATCTTTCAGCAGGATCACACCGGGGTAGAGTCAAATTGGGATTGAGGTGTCAGGGGATACAAGAGAATCACTTTTAGAGATGAGAGGGTGGACTTCTTATTCTTTGACCCATCATATATAGTTTTCAGTACACTTATGATGTGGAAGCTTATGGAAAACTTCAATGCTTGTTCCATGTAGTATATGGGTGTATGTCTGTTTTGCATGAACAAAAAGTGGTGTCTGCTTAGGGTAGAGAGGCTTTTAAAAGCTCATGTGAGCCCCCATCTTTGAGATGCAACTTGATGGTAACAAGCAGAATAAGGAAAATTAATCTTACTACCAGATTCAACCTAGGAAACTGATCTTGAGCAGCATGGGATATTGTAACTTTACAGATAGTGAATAGAAAAATCTTAACACCTAAGTTTTAGCGCTAATATTGTTCTTGTTTAGTTGCTAAGTCATGTCCAACTTTTTGCAACTGCATGGACTGTAGTCCACCAGGCTCCTCTGTCCATGGGATTTCCCAGAGAAGAATATTGGAGTGGGTTGCCATTTCCTTCTCCAGGGGATCTTCCAGGAACCACCAGGGAAGCCCTCTAATATCATTAGGTCCTCAGTATCAAGACAACATTCCTTCTTCTCCTAAAATACTCCTAGTCTTAGGACATGCCAGAAGAGAATGCTTAAATTTAGAGCATTCTAGTAGTCAACATTTCAAAGAGATCACTAAAAAAAGTCATTGGAAAGAATGGGAAAGTTTAGTGATTCAAATTACCCTTGATTGTGTAGAAAACGTTTCTTAGAAAAATTTGCAGATTCTACGACAGGAATCTAAAAATATCAACTCAACTTCCAGTCTCCTAGGGAAAAAAATGCTTTCTCTGCATCCCTAAAACTCATTTATTTCAAACTGAGTTTTCTAAAATATCTGTTTTAAGAGAAAACCAACTAATAGCCGCGTTGATTCATGAAAGTTCTCTCTTGCAATCAATGGATACTTCTATATAAAAGTGATGACACTGCATAAAATGGACATCTAAAATATGTTTCAGCATTATCTGTTAAAGGAAGCTATATGATGTGCTTATTTTTAATATAATAGGGATATGCCATCTTTGGGAGCATCTGGGATGCCATGATCTATTCATATTAAAGTGTGGACTTTCAGTTAATCATACCATGCTATTCATTTCCTAGTTGGACAGTTCATAAAATAAATGTCTTTAGGTGGTAATCTGAAACCCTTTGACATGATGTATTTGAATGTCTTTTATTTCTCTGGTGCAAATACTTTCTGAAGTAGAGTAACTGAAAGGTTAGCAGGGTCCATGGAATTCTTTTACTTGGGATAATATTCTGAATAACAGTCTGAAATTTCTATAAGTCTTTTAAACAGTCACCCAGAAGTAACTGGCTCATCTGAAGAGAAGCATTCTAACCTAACTTTAGTTTTTGAATAAGAAAATGCCAAGAAGTCTATCTTCTTTATTTGTTGAAATACATAAATAGTATGGATTAGGGAGAAGAGAGATTTGCAATGGTTTCCTTTTCATTGCTTGATGATCTACACCAGAGGGGTTCCACACAGACTTGAAAATAACTTTTGAAGATGTTTCTAATAGAATAAAATAATGAGCAACATTTCTAGCGCTCTACTCTCTCAGTCTTTCAAAGCTTAAGCATCTCAGAGGGTCACAAAATCTTTTTTCATTTTTAAAACGTCACAGTTTCCCTTTTGTACATTCATATGTGTGTTTTTGTACAGTTACTTGTACAAATGTTATATACACTGATATAGTTTTTCAATGAGATACTATAAACAGTAAACTAAAATCTGCTTGTTTTATATAACAATATTTCACAGATATATTTAAACATATTTGCATGTAATTTTAACCTATGATTATTTTAAAAATGAAATTTCACATGAAAATATACATAAAGAAAAATATAAATATGCATAAGTCGTGTCCGACTCTTGCGACCCCATGGACTGTAGCCTACCAGGCTCTTGTCTGTGGGATTTTCCAGGAAAGAATACTGGAGTGGGTTGCCATTCCTTCTCCAGGGGATTTTCACAACTCAGGGATGGATTATGGGTCTCCTGTATTGCATGTGGTCTCCTGCATTGCAGGTGGATTCTTTTACCAACTGAGTCACCAAGGAAGCCCTTATAATGCACAGTTTAACTAATTTTTACAAAGTGAACAAGTATATATATCACCCAGAACAAGAAACAGGCATTACAGGAATACCAGAAACTTCCCTGATGCCTGACCCCAATGACTGCATCCCTCTAAAGATAGTGTTATCTTCTATCACCATAAATTGGTTTTACCAGCTTTTAATCCTTATATAAATAGACATATAGAGTATGTACCTTTAGTGTTTGTTTCCTTCGCTCAAATTATGCCTGTGAAATCCATGCATGTTATTGCATGGCACAGTAGCCCATTAGTTTCATTGCTCCAACATTCATTTTATGAATATAGCCATGTATTTTTATCATTTTTACTGTTGATGGATATGAAGGTTATTTCTAACTTTGACTGATATATAAAATGCTGCAATTACTGTTCCTGTCTTGATACAGTTATGATTTTGTTTTTGTTGGGAATACTCCTAAAGGTGGGATTTACGTGTCATGTAGTATTCATAATTTTTGCTTTAGTATATTCTGTAAACAGTTTTTCAAAGAAGTTGTGATTTTCAGTTCCATAAAGTGCCTAAGAATTCCAATAACACCACATTTTCAGCAATATTTAGTGTTTTCAGTTTTGTTTTGATTTTGACTGTTGCCATTACAATGGGTATGTAGTTGTTTTGCTTTGTGCTTTAAATTTTAATATCTTGGTGCTTTTACAATGTTTAACATCTTTTCAAATTTTTATTGGTCATTTGGATATTCTCTTTGGTAAAACAGCTATTTAAGATGTCATTCATTTTGTTAGGACTGGGTTTTGCTTTTTTGATTTGTATGAGTGCTCTCTATATTCCAGGTACCTGTAGGATTTTTACACACACACACACATTTCCACTCTGTGATGTTCATTTTCAATCTCTTACTGAGGCCCTCTGACAAATAGAAGTTCTCATTTTAATGAAGTCAATGTGCCAATCTTTTTCCTTTAATCTTAGTACTTTTATGTCCTATTTAAAAAGTGTCCATCCCAAGGTCATGAAGCTATTGTCTTATGTTACCTTTTCCACTTTTATTGTTTTTCCTTTAATAGTTTTCACATTTAAGTCTAAAATCGAGTCTCTAATTGACTCCACACTGTTTATTGAGAATTTTCATTCCCTATGAATCGCAGTGCCATCTTTGTCATAAATCGAGTGACCATATATGTGACTTTGTACTTTCAGTTCTGTTCTATTGGAGTATTTGTCCTCACACCAAAGCACACTGTTTGAATTACAATAATTAACTCCATAATATTATTATTTTTCTGGGCTCCAAAATCACTGCAGATGGTGATTGCAGCCATGAAATTAAAAGACGCTTACTCCTTGGAAGGAAAGTTATGACCAACTTAGACAGCATATTGAAAAGCAGAGACATTACTTTGCCAACCAAGGTCCATCTAGTCAAGGCTATGGTTTTTCCAGTGGTCATGTACGGATGTGAGAGTTGGACTATAAAGAAAGCTGAGCGCCAAAGAATTGATGCTTTTGAACTGTGGTGTTGGAGAAGACTCTTGAGAGTCCCTTGGACTGCAAGGAGATCCAACCAGTCCATTCTAAAGGAGATCAGTCCTGGGTGTTCATTGGAAGGACTGATGTTGAAGCTGAAACTCCAGTACTTTGGCCATCTGATGTGAAGAGCTGACTCACTGGAAAAGACCCTGATGCTGGGAAAGATTGAGGGCAGGAGGAGAAGGGGACGACAGAAGATGAGATGGTTGGATGGCGTCACTGACTCAATGGACATGGGTTCGGGTCGACCCTGGGAGTTGGTGATGGACAGGGAGGCCTGGCGCAAAGGGGTCGGGCATGACTGACTGACTGAACTGAATCATTATTGTAAGATTTATTACTGAAAAGTTCTTCAATTTTGTTCTTTAGACTATCTTGGCTATTTTGCCCCTTTACATATCCACATGCATTTTAGAGTGTACACACACAATCACACACACACACACACACACTTGATGGGATTAACTGGGGTTTCACTGACTGCAGATCAACTTTGGGGGAATTTACATCTTTACAACATCCATCCTACCAATCCATGAGCAGGGTATACTTCTCCATTTATTTAGGTTTTCTTTAATTCCTCTCATTTATATAATTTGTATTTAGAGTTCTTGCAAATTTATTTATTGATAGAATTATGCATGTTACAGGATGCTCCGGGCTGGTATGTGGGGATGACCCAGAGGGAGGATAAGGGGAGGAGGGAGGTGGGAGGGGGGTTTGGGAGGGGGAACTCATGTACACCCGGGGAGCATTAATGTCAATATACGGCAAAACCAATCAATATAATATTGTAAAATAATTAGCCTCCAATAAAAATTTAAAAAATAAAGAAAGAAAGAAACACACACAAAAAAAGTTAAAATATCATTTAAAATAGTTTCTAGAAACACAATTAATTTTTGTATATTAATGACATTCAGAAACCTTGTTATATCCACTTAATTGTAATATTTTATCTGATGATTGAGTTTTTATTTTTTTAATTTTTTAAAATTTATTTTAATTGGAGGCTAATTACTTTACAATATTGTATTGGTTTTGATATGTCATCTGAAAATAATAAAAACTTCATTCTCCATTCCAAACTTTGTAACTTTGTTTTCTTGTTACACTGACTAGTATATTGGTGTTTGCTATTATTTATAGATACATTTTCGCAGTTTGAGGAAAATTATTTTTATTCTTATTTTGCTAGGAGGTTTTGTATTTTTAAAACTTTTTTTATGAGTTTGAATTTACCTTTTGTGTTTTTAATGTGATGAATCACAATACTTGGGTTTCATGTGTTAAAATGAACGTTTGCTTGTCCAAATAAAACGAAGTTAATTGTGATACATATATTGTTATTTTAGTATAGTACTGAGTTTATTTTATTTCTTAATTTTTTTATTTTTTTAAAATTTTAATTGGAGGCTAATTACTTTACAATATTATATTTGTTTTGCCATACATTGACATGACTCCACCCCAGGTGTACATGTGTTTTATTTTGATAATGATTTATGTAGGATACAAATCATACCTTTTTTTTTTTTCAAATTAGCTGCATAGTAGACCATTGTTTGATATGATATAATTGCTTCAATGGTTTCCCAATTAAAACATTTAGGTGGCTTTCAGTGAATGTCTTCTTAGAAATAAGGCTTTAATAAAGAACCTTATATATATCCTCATATACTGGTGATTTTATTTCTGTCAGATAGATTCATAAAGAGGCACTGTTGGGCAACAGATTATGGGCTGGAAGAAGCACAGGCTGGAATCAAGATTGCCGAGAGAAATGTCAATAACCTCAGATATGCAGATGACACCACCCTCATGGAAGAAAGTGAAGAGGAACTAAAGAGCCTCTTGATGAAAGTGAAAGAGGAGAGTGAAAAGGTTGGCTTGAAGCTCAACATTCAGAAAACAAAGATCATGGCATCTGGTCCCATCACTTCATGGGAAATAGATGAGTAAACAGTGGAAAGAGTGTCAGACTTTATTTTTCTGGGCTCCAAAATCACTGCAGATGCTGATTGCAGCCAGGAAATTAAAAGACGCTTAATCCTTGGAAGGAAAGTTATGACCAACCTAGATAGCATCTTAAAAACCAGAGACATTACTTTGCCAACAAAGGTCCGTCTAGTCAAGGCTATGGTTTTTCCCGTGGTCATGTATGGATGTGAGAGTTGGACTGTGAAGAAAGCTGATGGCTGAAGAATTGATGCTTTTGAACTCTGGTGCTGGAGAAGACTCTTGAGAGTCCCTTGGACTCCAAGGAGATCCAACCAGTCCATTCTAAAGGAGATCAGTCCTGGGTGTTCATTGGAAGGACTGATGCTAAAGCTGAAACTGCAATCCTTTGGCCACCTCATGCGAAGAGTTGACTCAGTGGAAAAGACTCTGATGCTGGGAGGGATTCAGGGCGGGAGGAGAAGGGGACAACAGAGAATGAGATGGCTGGATGGCATCACCGACTTGATGGACATGAGTTTGAGTGAACTCCGGGAGTTGGTGATGGACAGGGAGGCCTGGCGTGCTGTGATTCATGGGGTCGCAAAGAGTCGGACACGACTGAGCGACTGAACTTACTGAACTGAATAGCTATTTTTATGTTATTTTCTTAAAATTTATCAATCTTTTACCAATGTGATATATGAATTGCTTTTTTTTTCTTACCCTACTTCCAAAACTGACTGTTATTCTCTTCATTTGTTTTATCCTCTGTCCAAAGGGTGGGGAATACTATCTCCTTTTGCCTTTTCCTGACTATGAGAAGGTAGATAACATTTCATATTTGCATATTTTTTGTGTGGATTTTCTATTCAGGTTACGTATTCATTTTTCTTCTTACTGGATTGTTTGCTTTTTAAAATCACTTTGTACAATTTTATTAAAGTAGAGATATTAAACCTCTGTTCAGATGTTTTAAATATTTTTATCTCAGTTTATTGTCTTTATGCCTTATTATAAAGTCTTTGGTTTTATGGAAAATTTTATTTCTTATGTGCTTCAAAATGACAACTTTCTCCTTAAAAGTCACCTCAGATTAGTGTTTGCTTTAAGAATGCCCCCATAACTTAAACTGTTACAGATTCCTCATTTCCTTGTTTTTATTTTGAATATTTGGATCTTCAGTCTATCTGGAGCTTATTTTTATATAGTTTAAATTACAGGAGTCTAACTTTATGGAAACACCACTATTCTATATTCCATTTTTAATGACTGAACTGAAATGTCATAGTGAATTTCCTTTGCTTGGATATGTTTCGGGATTCTATTCTGTTCCATCATTTTGTCTGTCTCTGTACCAATTCCTTACTTTTCTGATTAGAGTAGTATAATAATATAAAAAGTAGCATGCCACAATCTTTGTGATTAAAAAATAATTCTTAACGATCGTTATACTTTTTTTCTTTTCTGATATAGGAGCTGTGCTGTGTATTTCCCATTTGATGAACTTGTTAGAAAGAGAACAGATATGTCTCAAAAGAAGGCATTTGGGAAACCTAAAACCTCTGCTTGTACAGAGCAGTAAAGAGAGATTTTCAATAGGCACAACATCTCAGACTGACGGCAACTGAGCAATACCTAGTGGAAACTCCATCCTGAGCGTTGCTCTATGTTTAATCTAAGGAAATTCTGGAACTAAGCCTAACAACTGTATTTTTGTCAACCTAAATTACCCACTGTCATGCAAAAGGCCAGTTTGGCAACGGAATACAGGACAGCAAATATGTTTTTAATCTAAGGCATTATAATGGGAATGGAAGAAGGTTACAGATAAAATTGTCTTGATGAAGGCACCCAATTGGATGTTCATAAGTTCTTTCATCATGATGTTTTTCAGATTTGATTGCTCATTGGAATTACCTGCAAGACTTTTACACTCCTGATGGGCAGGTAAGAGTCTAGAACAATTAGTCATCAGCTTAATGAAAATCAGGGGTGGAAACCAAGCCTTGGCGGTTTTTAAAAATCCCAGATGATTCCACTGTCTAGGGATGGTAGAGAGCCAGTGCTTTAGAAGAAGTTAAGAATCTACTTTGGGGAAAAAACGCAAAAGAAAACAAGAAAAGAAAATCTTTAGCTGTTGCTAGGCCCCTTGCCAAACTCTTCTTGTAAAGTTAATTTGTCTGTGGTAGGTGATGGGCAGAATTTGGGGTGACTGAGCTTCTGCAGGAAGACAGTACAGGATGAATTATATGTGTGTTGGGGTGGGGTGGAGGGAGGAGTAAGGATACTAACCAAATGAAAGTCACTTCTGAAATTTTTAGAAAATAAAGTCATATGAGCTGTTTATAGTCCAATCTAATTCTAGCTTCAGTGGTGGGAGGAAGGGATGGAGGAGGCAGTCGGAGTGAATATACACACTGAAAGAAGGGTGGGTAGCTTTGGTGAAATCTCCTAAGAAACATGATCATGCTCAGCCTATATTTCCTATTTCTGGTCAGTGCTTTTGAGTCAGGATACCACTGTAGGGTACACACGTGTGAGTGACCCAGATAGCAAAAGCCAAAGACCCTTCTTCTCAGTGTACTCATCTTATAAGTGGCGATACTAAATCATTCATGACCTCATGTGCTGCTTTTGGCAAGCGGCTCCCTAATTGCTCCTGTTTTTGCAGCGATTCTGCGCAGCGTGGAAAAGCGAGTCTCTAACTTGCTTGTGGATTTATTGACCACCGGGTCCCTTCTCAGCTTTCACCTTCCAGGCCTCGCCCACTCTATTTGCGGGGTAGGAGCTGGGAACACCTGTTCCCTCCTCTCCAAGCATGGGCTGGGCCATTTGACGGCTTCCCCTTTCCACCAAGGCAGGTGTCGGTGTTTCTGTGTTTTCCAGCGCTCCATCCCTCCCCGCCCCCGACGCATCCCTGTTTCCGTGGCTGAGGGCCTGGGGAGGAGAGAAATCCGCCCTCACACACACCAGCTCCCCAGCTCGCTACCTGCTTTGGGGAGCAGCAAGCGGACTGCGCGGACCCGCCTGCCTCCAAAGTTTGGGGCGTGGGGGAGCCGGGGCGCGTGGCGTGTGGCTATGGCTCAGCCCGGGGGTCCGGAGCAGCCCCGGGAACCTGCCGCCGGAGACGGATTCACCGACGTCATCAGGAGCCGCGCTGGTAGGACCTGACTGCTTTTTTTTTTTTTTTTTTTTTTGCGGGGGAGGGAGTGCGGTGCGGGGGTATGGAGAGCGTTCCGGCTGCTCTCCGTAGAGGCTGTGCCCTGGAAGTTAGTGCGGGGTTTCGGAAAGTTGTTGTGGCGCAGAGCTGAGGAGCGGCCGGGGACTGTCACCGCGCCCCCGCGCGCGTGGGGAGGGCGGGGAACTTCGCGGGGCGCGGCCAGGGGTGTCGTCCTCCGGGAAAAGCAGACACTCAAGTTTTTCTGTCGAGTCAAGTAGATACTGGTCTAGTGGTGGGCGATATATATATATATATTTTTAAGAAAACCGCCGACAATCGGTTTTATGATAGGTCGGAACTTGTTTTAAAAATATAAAGGAATGACACCCGGGGCTGATTCATGTCAATGTATGGCAAAACCACTACAATAATGTAAAGTAATTAGCCTCCAATTAAAATTAATAAATTTTAAAAAAGTACTAAACAATGTATATATAAAGGAACGAGCCGGCCGATTTAAAATAAATACAGCCCTACGTTGTGTTTCAGAAGGGAGGTGTGAGAAGGCAAGCCTGGTCAGGGTGTGGCCAAGGGCAGAGTTAAGGAACCTGAGAAGTTTCACCTGTGCTGAAGGAAAATGTCAGAGGGGGTGACAGGAAGGCTTGCATGCCTGGAGCGTAACTAGAGTTGAAAGCCAGTGAAGAAGCAGGAATGAAAAGTCTAAGGGTTTGTTTTTTTTTTTGGCGGCGTTATCACAGTGAACTTTCTCCCATGTGTAAATTTCATTTGTAAGGAATCTTCTAGTATTTGGTGGTCTGGCCTACATGTGCAAACACTTGTAAACCAGGATAGGTCATTAAAGCTGTAAATGGAAGCAGCTGTTAAGCTTTACCAAAGGATGAAGTTTCAGCTGCTTGAATCCGCTCACTCCTTGGAAATGCACCAAATCGTGGACACCAACGTAAGGGGACCCTTCCAGGTTTCTTGACATATATTTCTGGATGCTGAAGAGGATAAAGGTAGAAAGTCACAGTGCAAGTCTATTTCTGACATGAGGTTAAAGAAAATATCACAGTCTAAAACAAAAAATGAGTAAGAGACACAGGAATTTGGTAAAACTACACATCAGCAGAGTTCCGAAGATGTAGAGCAGGATTTCTCTTCACTAGTATAAATTGGTAATGATACCTATAAGTCAAGAAAGAATGGTCTCTGACACTGCTGCTGCTGCTAAGTCACTTCAGTCGTGTCCGACTCTGTGGGACCCCATAGACGGCAGCCCACCAGGCTCCGCCATCCCTGGGATTCTCAAGGCAAGAACACTGGAGTGGGTTACCATTTTCTTCTCCAATGTCTCTGACACTACCTGGGACAAATAGTTCTCAATTTAAAAATTACACTTAGCTTCTTCTGGTCTCATTAATAACTTAACATCCTTCTCTGATTTTAAAGGGAAGAATAGTGAACTGTCTTAAATGGAATGACCTTCTCGTTCAACATGTAGGATAATACAATGGCTTTAGGTAGTCACCCTAAAATAACAATTTGAAAAAAAATACATTGAATACTTTCATACGCTACTTTAAAATGGCTATTGTTTATGCAGTTTATTAGACAGTAACTTGCAGCTATAATTATCCGAAATATGCAGAATGATATATACTGTAAATCTGTTAGAGTATTAGTTTTGGAAAAATGTGTTAAGAATTAATTCTGTGAAGAATTGTCAGTGTGTGAGAGAAGCAGAAAAAGATCTCCAAGTTAATTCTCAAAACTAGGTTTGTGTGAGCTTGTGTATATGGAGATGGACAGTTTAAATCCATCTCTAAAGGAAATTCAGCCTTTCTATAACTTTGGAGTCCATATCAGATGCTACTTTGAGTCAATTTTTCTTAAATTCAGTTATTTACATTTTTTTTCTTTTACATTTGTGAAATTAAGCTTTTAGAACTAGGAGACCTTCAAGTGGAGTGAGTGAGAGGTCCAACAGGTTGTCTAATTTTCATTGCCAACCTTTCTCTCTTTGATAGGTCCGTCTCGGGGTTTAGAGACCATCCCGTAAAATAGAAATTTTGCTTTGAATATTTTGGTTTCTGTACCTTTAGGAAACCAGTGGTTTTGTTTTGTATTATTTTTTAAGTATTGATTTTTTTTTTAAATTCTGAAGCATAAGGGGCAGTTGCTATTAATAAATGCTCTTTGTAGCCAATTGCTATGCACAGCAAAACATGTGGTGGGATTAACAGCGATGCCAAAGAAAAGCAAACCGAAGAACTTGTTACACTGGCAATAACCTATGTCTCTCTGCTGTCTCCTCTTTTCCCCCAGTTTCTCTTGTATATGTTTGTTTCTAGACCTAGTTAAATGGCAAGGGAAATTTTACAGTGCCTCAAAGGATGTAAAAATAAGCTTTACATAAGATGTTTATATTTTTAGTGGCACTATTGGAGATTGTTTATCACGCAGTTAATAGGTAGAACTTCTAAAAATTGAAGACACAAAGATGATTATAATAAATATAATACATGGTTGTACTTCTTTGATTTTATACAATAGTCTTGGTTCATAATTTGAGAAGTCACAACAGTGTGGAACTTTATCTCTTATTTTTTCCTATCACAACTGCATATTCTTAACTCATTTCCACCAGGAACTTTGATGTGGTTATGGTTTACATGTGTTACCTCGGTAATCATGAGAAATCCCATGCCTTGGGTGAAAACTGTTACAAAATGAATGGCTAACCCAAACCAAGACTGCCCCTCTGTATAAAATGCAGGTATACTAAAGGTAAAATCTCACCATTTGTAAGTATTTCAATACAATCTATTTACAGCTGTTTTTTTTTTTTGTTTGTTTGGATACTTAAATACAGGCACTTGATCTCCTATTGATTGGGTGTGCTTTCCTGTAATTAGAAATAGCTCAGTGTAACATAAACAGTTCCATGCTGTTAATCTTTTTAAGCCAGATGTGAATTTAACTAACTCTGATTTCTTTTAGGATGTTTTTTGTGTATGTGTGGTTTGTTTTATTTGGCGTCTCCTGGCAGATCTTTAGATGTTTTACTGGCATAGAATAATACATGAATAATTGAGTAAAGTGTACCTATAGATTTGTGTTACAAAAGATTTTGTTAACCTCTTGAATGCTGAAATAAATTCAGGCATTTCTTCAGAATAAAATTAGCAGAGCAGGTTTTGTCTAACAATATAAATATTATTTTTGGTTTGATCTTGGGGTCTACTATAACAAGATCTTTCTGGTGATAGTTTTACATTGATAGACTCCTATTTTATTCCAAATACGGAAGACTGTTACACCAAAATTTGGTAATTTGTTTTTGTTTATTTATAGTGATTATAAAGAGCCTATTGTGAATAATAATACATAAAAGTTAGGCAAAATGACTATTTTAAAACACACGTGGCATATTTCTTTAGTATTTTAATGATTCTTATTAAAAACAATACAATGTAAGTGAACTTACTTTTTTTCAGTTTGAGCTAATGCTCTTAAATTATACCCTATGCCACTGACAATTAGATATTCTTAGAACAAACCAAGAATCAAATCAGATGGAGATATTAGGGATTTTATAAGGGAGAAAGTAAGAAATCAGAAGACATTTGAATAACCACTCTTTCAGAACTGCCAATTATTTCAATTGGAAATGTTTTCTTACAATGCCATTTAATATCTAAAGAATCACTTTGGTAATGGAGCCTGTACTTATCCATTCCAAGAAAATTATATGCTCATGTCATATTGAAGAAGTGGGGTAATTCATTGTGCCTGTTTATATAAGAACCGTTTTGGTGCTTAAAAAAAAAAAAAAAATCTTGAGTGCTAAGATTTTGCTTTCCTTTAATTTATAAGGATTCCTGTCCACAGAGACCTTGGTAAGGAAATTGTAGGGAATACTTTTCATCGATAACATCTACTAAAGTATGTTGTACTACAGTGTAAGTTTTATTCTGTTTTAGGTAATTGAGTATGACAGCAACCCTGGTGCAGAAATAGATCGACCCAAAGACTACAAGACTGGAAAAACTTCCCTTTCTGGATTATTGATAGAGCCATGCAAATTTATGGGAGATAGAATATGTTTTCATGCAACTTTTTAAACATTATACCGATGTTTTCAAATGTGTCCTAAATTTTCTCTGGTATGATAGTGATTTCAATTCTGTTCTTTCCTCCAGGGAGGAAAACTGGATATTTTCATACTGAGTTAACAAGTACATTTGGCTTGAGACTGAAAACAACTTCTAAGTTTCCACTTAAAGTTTTTCCTAAAGTTGATAGCTCCTTCCGATTTAATAAATTTAGCCAATTTATCTTGACATTCACTAATTCTGAGCTCTCTGTTTCTCTCTGTAGAAATTGTGTTCTATATTATAACAAAATTGAAGATAACATTAATGAAGTGTAGTAGTTTTGTGAACATGTAGTTAGCTAATGAGGAAATATCCAGTGATGTAGTGGAGGTGGTCCACTGGCTCATGAGATCAGATTGTGTAAATCCCTTCTTATCTGCACATTGTGACATTGTTGCTGGTCTCTTAATTTCTATGAGAAATGAGCAAATGCTAGTAATCAGGACTTTCTCTTTTTTTC